>NC_039264.1:29438793-29731293 GCF_003368295.1 Carassius auratus | reverse complement strand
TAAACAAATCCCATGTAAAATGTTCACTGACCGGGAGTGTTTAGACCTTTATACATTTAATAATTTTTCCAAAACAGAAAGATGAAAAGCAGTTTATTACAGGAGTTATTATAGTAAGAGCCTTTGTATGTTCAGTAGCTACAGATCAACTTTTAAATGCTTGTCTTCAGCTCTTTCTGGAAAGTTCTGATGTTTCTTCAGATCTGATGAAGATCTGCTCCTGGTCCACCACAGTGTAACCAAACAGGGGCTTGGATGTTATTAGTGAGTGTTATATGCTTCTGTTGTACACGCTAGTCAGCTTTACTTCAACATGAACAAATTCTACATGAGGAACTACACTACCCGTAATACTAAAGAGAAATAATTTTATAATGCAGATGAAAGTTTGTGCTGTTGTGATTCATTTTAGAAGTAGACGTAGTGAATTTAGTTGAATTATCTTGTAGAGAATGGATTGGAAAATACAAAGTCAATGTTGCACTCTTTTGTTTTTTATGTAATTAATGTTTGTGTTATGTTACACTTTGAGCTTTTAAAAAATAAAATATTTAAATTCTTTAAAATTGTAATTATTTTACCAAGTTATATTTTCAGTGGAAAGGATGAATGAAAAAGACTGTCCTATGTTAACACAGGATCCACTAAAAATGAACAACAGTTAATATAAGCCTCTAATATAAACAATAAACCAAATGTAAAAAAAAAAAAAAAAAAAAAAAATTACAATTTATGTGCATAATAAAACATTAAAGTCCAGAATTGGGGCATATGATATTTATATGTATGATCTTAATTTAAGTGTTAAAAAAAATCGGCAAATTTTTTTAATTCAAATTAATCGGCAGTAAGATTAATTTTTAATGAGCCAAAAAGAATACACGTCACACTTCTGTTTATCAATCTGCACTGGCTTCCAATAGCTGCTCGCATAAAATTCAAGGCATTGATGTTTGCCTACAAAACTACCACTGGCTCTGCACCCATTTACCTAAATGTGTTACTTCAGACTTATGTGCCTCTAGAAGCTTGCGTTCTGGAAGTGGACGTCACTTGATTGTGCCATCACAAAGAAGCACAAAGTCACTTTTACGGACTTTTAAATTAAATGTTCCCTTCTGGTGGAATGAACTCCCCAACTCAATCCGAGCAGCTGAGTCCTTCACCATCTCTAACTTTAGCACTCACTATTCTAATTCTATTCTTAAAAAAAAAATAATAATAATAATCTAACCACCTTTCTTTTTGTTTACTCTTTTTGTTGTTTTTGATTGCTTCCACTGTTTTCATTTGTAAGTCGCTTTGGATAAATGTGTCTGCTAGATGACTAAACGTAAATGTAAATGAATAAATTAAGCACAGAAAATGCCTATATTAGGTCAAGGCAAGGGAAAAATAAGTTTGGCCTAAATTAGAAACATTTTACATTTCTTACAGCTTACAACAGAAGACTTATTTCTGGTATGTTCTTATTCAAATTTTATAAAAAAAAAATCACTAGCTATCTGGTGAAGAGTAAAAGTAATTTTTATTATAACTGATCAAATTTCTGTAATGTTTGATGCACAGTGAGTGCTTAGGACAGTCTCAGGGCATGGTCTCTGGTGAGATGCCTCCTTTTGTTGTACTCTTATTGCTCCTAATACAAAATTATTTTCAGGAAGTTTTCAGAATATTTTAAGAATCTGTAAAAGTCACAAATGTAATTAAAAGAATGCAGTTAATTGTTTTTCTTCTTCTTACTTATTACCTTGAAGCTCCACACTCCATCTCATAGTTGGCGGAAATGGCCTTTAAGTTGGTTTGCCCTACCACCACTAAATTATAAGAAGAAGAAGAAGAAGAAGAAGAAGAAGAAGAAGAAGAAGAAGAAGAAGAACTTGATTATTCAATGCATAGCTATAATAGGAAAAAGTGAGTCAGCTGCAATTACTGTGAAATAACAGAAACAGTTGAATGTGTTTTTACATTGTGTGGCATATAATTGACAACTTGTTGAAAAACTTATTGATATGGAAATCAATGACATTTTAGTTATGATATATTATGATATATATTAGCAGATTCGATTAGATAAGTTTTTAGTTGTTGTTGTTTTATTAAGTATATAATATATTCTTTATCAAGGCTTCGAACTCCATCCCATTAGCTGGCGGAAATGCACCTTAAGCTGGTTTGCCAACCCTCATAAGATATAAAAGAAGAAGAAGAGGAAGAAGTGCGCATGCTCTTCAGAACACCTGAGTTGTCTGGGTATTTAAATCACAGTCAGCTGCACCGTTTTTTCATTTGAACAACAATCCTCAGGAAAAATAGCCAACATAGAAGAAGGACAAAAATGAAGACTTTTTGTTTACTTCTTTTCGTATCTCGTATGATGACGATACGTTAGGCATCGACAGTTTAGACTAGTCTTGAAAGTTAGTCATGTTTCTTTCTTAAAGACTATAATGTTTTGAAGTTACGTAAAAAGATAGACTGGTCTAATTTCAATCCAAAAAGTAAAACTAGTCAGTCACCTGAAATAAAAACAGAACGTTACCGTTTAAAACTACTACTATACGTTAACCCATATTATACCGGAGACGAGTATTATGCGTGCATAGTCACACGCACACACACACATACACACCCAACAACTTGTTGCGTAAGGTGGGGTTTTTTTATTTACTTTTTTTGTTCTCCGTTCAGAAGCGCTGCAGGTGCGTCATGTGATGTTCGAGTCCCAGTCTGCGGTGAATCCTTTTGTTCTGTTGCTCGTGCTGCTTTTGCGCATGTGTAACAGATTTTAAAATGTAACTGTGAATGTTATGACTTTCACCAAAATTACTGCGTATTTGTTCATTTATTAATTGTTTGGAGACCCCTTGTGGCGACATTAAGTAATTAGTGGGTCATTTGACTTAATCGTGAAACCACGCCCCCACCCCCAGCAAAGAAATGTGTCCGATGCTGAGAGGTGGTAGGTAAAATGTGCTCCTGTGAAATGAGATGTCTTGTAACTTAATATATGTCAATTTCACAAATAATGTTACAATCGAAGCTCAGCGATGTTGTGAAACATGATATTAAGTGACTGTATTTGATGAGCTTTATAGAGTTTAAATGCAATTTGCTCACCATGTGCGTTGCATGGCCGACACCATCTTTATTGAATCAAAAACAGTTGAATCTCTCATTTTTGTTATTTTAGATGCATTATTGTAAATGCCCACAGTCGCCAGAGGATATATGTTTCTCCTTGTCTCCATGTTGTTACAGGTAGCTATGTTTATTCGTTTGAATCCTGACTGTTCTATTGAAACAGATGCACGCTGCGTCGCGTTCAAGTGTTTAAAGGGGGGGGGGGGTGAAATGCTCGTTTTCACTCAATATCCTGTTAATCTTGAGTACATCTACAGTAGCACTGCATCCTTCATAAATCCAAAAAGTCTTTAGTTTTATTATATTCATAAGAGAAAGATAGTCTGTACCGATTTTTCCCGAAAAAACACGAGCGCCTAGAGGCGTGACGTGTGGGCGGAGCTAAAGAATCACGAGCGCCAGTAGGCTTTTGGGTTGAGCGCGTCTGGAAGCTGTGACATTACCCAGAGCCGGAGACTTAGGTCTCTGCAGACCAAAAGTGGGCGTTTATCACCATGTGGGTGTTTTGAAACTGCTGGGTGTTTCTGAATCATGCAATCTAAATGACCCCCCTTACCCAACCCCACCCCTAAACCTAACGTCACTATTACATCAACCAATCAGGTATCATGTTGTAAAAACACCTTGATCTCGTAACTCCCATTACTTTCCTGCAGAGACCTATACTTGCAGAGCCGTTGAAAAACATATTAAAGGCTCTGACATTACCGTGAGGGAAAACCCATCATCCAAAACAAACCATGGCTTACAGTCAGATTCAGCTGTTTATTTATGATCCAGAATCAGATCCAGAGGCTGCAACTGAACGAAAGCAGCAGCAGCAACAACTCGCTCCGAGCGGGGCTCGAACCCGGGTCTCTGGCATGGGAGGGGACACACTAACAAGGAGGCAGAGATATTTGAAGCAGTTTTACTCACCGCCTGCGGTTCCAACACACGATTGTGACCCTTTTTCGTTGGGATTGCATCATCCTTAAGAAATAAACGATACGCAAATCCGTCGTCAAACTGGGCCTTGTTTGTAAAACAAGCATCTTCGAAATGCAGGGAACAAACAAAAACACTTGCACAACTCCGTTGATGCTCTTTAAAAATAAACTCCATCCACTGGTCCCTTAATGCTGTTTTTTTTTCTTTTTTTTGGTAATCTGTGCAGGGTTGTCTTTCCCTGGCAACCAAAAACACACTTCTTTTGTGACTTTTCGCAGTGAATGTCTTGTCTCTGCTATACGGGAGCGCGCGCTCTTCCGGCAGAAGTGCCTTAGGACCCATATAAGGAAATTCCGCTCCATCTAACGTCACACAGAGCCATACTCGAAAAAAACTTTCCGAAACTTGTGACAAACCGGAAGGAGTATTTTGGGAACAAAAATACTCCTTCAAACGTACAACTTAATTTTTGAAACTTTGTCTATGTTTAGCATGGGAATCCATCTCTCTAACAGTGTAAAAAACTCAGTATGCATGAAATAGCATTTCACCCCCCCCCCCCCCCCCCCTTTAAGACCAAACTCTGTAAACACATTACTAATAGAGTATTCTATTTACAGACAAGCAGATGAGTCCAGAATAAGAATGCAATGCGTTTAATTACGTGTAAATGATTTTCCTCCCATAGAAAACCATTAGCCTAAAAGGAAAACACTTAACGTGGCGTAATGCATTAAAACGTGTTTTAAAAAGAACAAACTCAGTAAACATTTTTAATAAAGCATTCTATTTACAGACAAGCAGGTTATGGGAGGAGAATGCTTAACACGTAATTAAACGTGTTGTGTTCGTATTCTGGGCTCATATCTGCTTGTCTGTGAATATAATGCTTTATTAATAATTTGTTTACTGAGTTTGGTCTTTTTAAAACACCGTTTTAATGCATAAGTCCACGTACTTTCACGTTAAATGCTTTTGAAAGTCCCAATGATTAATTTGTGAATTTGACTGGTCCAGATTAAACTTGCAGTAAACATCTCTTGATTCAATTATTGTGAGTCAAGTTAACAATAAACAACTGTGCGTTATAATGAAGGCTTTGTAAAACTGCACAGCGATTTTATCTTTTTAAACAACATACTCCGTCCTACACCAACTACACACACATTTCCTATCATGTATGTCTATGAAAGACGATCGAACCAATCAGAGTAGGTAAGGGGCGGGGTGACACGTGCAGCTCCTCCTCGATCTGCAGGCTGCAGCCGGGTGTACTTGGTCTGAGCTATCTTTTCTCAAAGGCAGAGCAGGACACCCAGGGCTTGGCTTACACCTATTGAAATTTCTAGCCACTGGGGGACCATAGACAGGCTAGGGGAACTAGTATTAATGTTAAAAAAACTCATAAAGTAAAATTTTCATGCCATGGGACCTCAAAAAATTTATGCATTTGTAACTTCAGGTTAAATGCATTCATGTCCTGTATTAAACAGTCTGTGTAAACGATCTAAATTACGGTGACCTTATGTACCATTTTTCAGGGAAACATTCTGACCAGGATTTCTATATTGCCTAAAATATCCAGGTTTTGGCTTTGTTTTCCTGTTTTCATACATGCTGAAGTAAATGATCTGAAAGTAATTTGACTGATAACATGCAGGCGTTTGCATGTAAGAGAAGGTGGGATCTACAGAAAATGATCAGAGCTATGCATATATGTGTACAAGTTAGCTGTGACAAGTTACTAATTATAATTCTTACATTTATTATGTTATTCAAAAAGCAACTTCAGAAAATGAGCAAAAAAACATGTACATTAACAAAAGAACATCGACTTCAATCTGATTGCCTCTGATTGGCACTGCATCCATAAACTCAATGGTTATAATGTGCAACACTGTAAAACACGTAAAAAGACATATGATGGAACAAATAAGCCCTAATATTAATTAGATAATAATACTAGCCTAATAATAATAATCATCTTGATATTGTCAAATGCATCAGCCACAGCTGATATCTCTGACTATCAGCGATACACAATACTGTCGTCTGTCAGCACAACTCTACCCTGCAGTATAATAGATATTTATACATAGGGCTGCACGATTAATCGCATGCGATTGTCATGCGTGTCTCATCAGTAAAGATGGTTCTGTGATTAGCGGTAAATGTCCATCAGCTGCTTTCAAATGGAGCCGCACCTAATATACAGAGCCGTAGATCGTTGACAAGCTACGCAATATCGCGTTCATAACCGCATGCGATTAATCTGCGATTATGAACGTGATATTGCACAGCTTGTCAGTGAATTACGGCTTCCCATCACACTAGATGTGGACTGACATTGCTCAGAAGTAAGATGTTGGTTGAAAGTGAAAACCCAACCTCTGTTTGGTGTCAAACTCTAGCGTAAATACTCCAAAAACATGACAATCTTCACTTATTATAAACAAGAGTTATTTCTGTCATAAATGTAAAAAAAGTTCTTATTGAGATTAACAGAGATGTTGATGGTTTATTGAAAATTATAGTTTAGTTTGATGTCACCATTATGCTGATCAGTACTTAGGAAGTATGACTCTTTTCAGTGTTAGCGTTCATTTAGCTGCTGTAATTATACCTGTTACAGCAAAAACATTGAGAAAAAGATGTCATTCGATAATGTTGGTTACTGGCTGATATTAAAGATGTCTTAATGTAACAATCTGATCAACTGATTTTACCAGGAGTCTGTTCTACGCTACTAATTTAATATTAGTGACTAGCAGTTGTGTTGCAATACACAGGGTCAATTTATGTCATTTTATTTTTATCTGATCTTTTTAAACTTCATTGTTTTAGAATCACTTCAAACCTTAGGATGCTTAGACATACAGAGACCTTAATAATTAGTGTAAGAATCTCAACAATGGTGACATGCTTCATGCCGCAATGCATTCTGGGTGCTACGGATGAGTTTTGCATGATGTACCCAGAATACATTGCAGCATAAAGCATGTCACCATTGTTGAGATTCATACACTGAATCTTGATGTTTGTGTGACAATTTTTTTTTAATTTTTGAAATTATCTGCTTTAAATTCAACTGGGTGTCAGGCTGTTGACCATTGAGTCACTTTAATAAATAATACTTAACTAACACCACACAGTAGCTTGGGTGAAAACAAGTAATGAGACATATCAATCATCAGCAAGCAAACAGCACCATTGAACCACATATTCGTTTGCTGTTTTAGCCACAATAAAGATGACAGCAGCTAAAAAACAACACCGTCAAGTCAAGTGTCAAATTGCACAACTAAAGCCAACACTTACCAGCATTATGGTGACATCAAACCAAGCTATTACTTTTAAACAGACATCAACATCCACATCTAAACATCCACTTAAATCTTAATTAGAATGTTATGGAATAATGTTCTAATAATGTTATTGATAAACATTTGTAGAATATTTTTAGAGAACGTTATCCTATCTTTTGAGAGAACGTTCTGGGAACAAAAATAAAACTACCCACTAAAAACATTGTTAGAACAATCCATGGGAATGTTCTTAGAACATTTTAGAACAAAGAAAATTCTAGCTGGGAAGTGCCGCTCCATTTGAAACCAGGTGGTGGACATTTACTGCTAATCACAGAACCGGCTTTACTGACAAAGACACGCATGACAATCGCATGCGATTAATCGTGCAGCCCTATTTATACATTTGGTCCCCACAATATATGTGTAAAGTACAGATTTTCACACACACACACACACACACACACACACACTGGTAACTGTTAATTTGTGTCTGCAGGTGTGTTTGGTGATGAAGTGAAGTCAGTGAAGGAGGGAGATCGTGTCGCTCTAAACACTGATGATATCAAAGAACAACATGACATGATGCGGTGGTACTTTAATGATGTTCTCATAGCTCTGATCAATGGAGATCCCAGTACAAGCTGTTTATATGATGGAGAAGACGGGAGATTCAGAGACAGACTGGAGGTGGACTATGAGTCTGGATCTCTGATCATCACAAACATCACAACTCAACACACTGGACGTTATGAAGCAGAGATCATCAGAAGTGAGAGTTCGGGAAAAGACAAAACTTGAACAGAACCTCCAAGTGTAACAGCACAAAAATCATCCCAAAAAGTAGCATCTTCGTTGGCAAAATCATTAAATCATTCTCTCTGACTGTCAGTGGTGAGTCATTTAATGTAATTTTTCCCTGTAATAATTGAACGGTGATCTCCAGACCTGTTTATTGTCTTTTCCTGTGTGTTAATGATTTGTTACAGTTTGATCATTTAAGACTCTTTTTCTGAATCCTTAACAGTCTTAATTATAACTGATCACTCTGACTGGTTGAACAGCTGATATTATTAGTGTGAAACTGCAGCTGAAATGAACAGAACTGCTATAATAACTTATTCCTTCAATATCAATTTGTGTTATTTTGTATTTCATTTTTATTCTCTTATGATAAAATGCTGACAAAATCAAGGAAGAACCCAAAAATGTACCACAGGGCCAAAAGATTGATGCAAGCATGTCATCCACCTTTTTTTTTTTTTTTTTTTGTCCAATTATAACAAAACACACAAAGCATATTACAGTGTAATTATAAAAGTAAATTGTTCTGATGGGAGCATTTTCCTCATTTCTGTCAGTTACATTCAGGTGTGTCAGCAATATATTTTATATTATAAATTTAATTAGCCAAGGCAAGTTGATTCATTAAGCACATTTCTTATACTGGGTAATTCAAGCTCCTTTGCATAAATATTTTTTCTTTAAATTGTAATCAAAAGCAGGTAGATGCCCAAAAAATGCTTAAAGGAAATTTTTAAGAAAGAGATAAAGAAATTGAAGAAATTTTTACATTAAAATAAATAAAAGGGACATAAAATGACAAGATGCTTAAATAAACAGTACATTACAGAAACTGTGCTCAATCAGGGAATGCACAGATAAAAAGATGTTTCTTTCAATCTGGATCTATGAGGATCTACTTAGAGGCTCATCTGACGTCTTCTGGAAGCTGATTTCATCTCATCATGTTTTAAATGAACTAGATGTTATTAACTGGTTTGATCTTTTGTGATCTGAGAGCTCTATTTGTTTTTAAATCATCTATAATATGAAATAGTCTCTGTATGGTAATAGATAAATATGTTTTTGACATCTACACACTGGCCCTGTAAAGGTGTCCGGAAAATTTTATCATTTAAATGTTCTGTAATAATTTGTCAAAGGAAAGACTCTGTAAGTTCATGTAATCTTTGATCAGATGCTTTTATCCAAAACAAAAAAAAAGAAGAACATCTGGAGTTTGTTATAGTTCATATATATAATAGGTACTTTTTGGTTTATGGTTGAGTATTACTTTTAAACAGTAAGTGAATGTTGTTTATGTGCTTCATGAATTATTTTTTTTTCTTTCTAAGTGGTTAGCATTTAAATCACAAATTGTATCTAAATTTATACAACATATGCTTTGTGATTATTAGAAGGAAGAAAATACCTAAAGAGACAATTTAACAGAAACAAAGAATCAGTTGAGCTCGCTGATTCAGATGAATCAATGTTTGTTGCATCAAAACAAGGACAAAAAGACAACCTTCATAGCTTTTACTTTGACAGAAGTTGACATGAGTTACTAGTTTTTGTCCAGAAAAAAAAAGAAGCTATAATAACTTTGAAGCAGCTACTGTTCGCGATTCTGGAAGTTAAAATCTTTATTTTCTATATAAGAAAAATGAATTTTGATGATTATGTATGTAAACTTGTAGACGTGAAGTTAAGTTTATTTATGTTTTTTCCCCTTCAGCCTAAAGTTTGTATTGTTGTGATTCATATCTGAGATATAACTATTTTAGTAAAATCCTTATAGAAAAAAAATAAATAGGAAAAATACTTCCAGAACTAAGGCTACTGAAACTGTTGTCTCTATTGAACTTATATTGTCTCAGAATAAACTTTACACTTGGGTTTTAAATGAACCGTTTGATGCTGCAAATGTTTCTATTCAACCATAATTTAAATCTGAATCAGAATTTTGATTCATTCTGATTATTTTATTATGGCATTCCTTCAGTTATAATATAGGCCTGTGTGTGATTCATAGATGTATATCAGTTCGGTTGGTAAATATTCTGTTTCAGTTCAATTTTAAGGTAATTTATTGGTGTGACAAATATTACATTTGTATTTTCATGGTTGCTGCAAAAAATTATGAAACAAAATTAAAATATCAACATTACATAAATTGATAAAAAAGTAATGAAAAGTGTAAATAACAAAGAAATGTACAATGCATACTTGCATAGTATTAAAGATGAAAGATTGTTCATCGCTTTGGCCACCAGGTGGCCCTAAAACACCAGATTCAAGTAATGAACCCTTTCTGATCAACTTCAGTGGAAAGCGGTAAGAAAAGCTTTGTTTCACCATCACTAAACACTTTTAGGCCACACATATTTTCATCTTTACAAATAAAATTACAATAAATGTCAGAATATTTATAATATCTGTTCTGTTTTCTTTTAACCTCTTGTAGATCTGACGTCATTGATCAGAAGAACAGCAGCAGCTGCAGTAGCCACGCCCATCAGAGCAGTGACCACCAATCGCATCACAGCTTCAACTGTATCACAACAATGGATGTAGACTTCTGTAAGTAAATAAATAAATAATTGTGATATTTTCAATAAGCTGACTTTAGTCTGTAGATTAACTCAAAAAATGAATGTTTTTTTCTGAGTGTAAAAAAAAATTCAAAATCAAGCCTTTAGGCTTAAGATGACAGGAGCTCATTCATAATTTAATTAATCAATTATTGTATCTTAAGCTATCAGTATCGGTAAAATCAACAAATTAATTAATTGCATAGATTCAATAGATGCTCTTATCAGCTCTGCTGTACCTGAAGATGTGTGACAGAGTTTGCTGATGTCCAGATGTGTGGTCTGGTTTGTGATGGGATTGTTGATCACACAGCTGTAGCTGTTTTTCTCCTGATATTCCACCTCCAGAGGTAGAGAGAGACTGATGCTGAGATCAGACACACTGATGCTGGACAATAAACTGTTTCCTTTGTACCAGGAGAGATTCACATGACCCACATTCACCACTGAACACACCAGTAAACAATTCTGCGCCGATGGAGATGATGAAGATGATGATGAAGAACATTGTGAAGAGTTACTGCTGATGACAGGAACAGGCAGATGAGGTGAAAATATGAGATAAACAAAACTACTATAGATCAGAATGTGTTTATTGCCGCGTCAGTCAGTCAGTGAGTGAGTGTCTAGTGTACTCACACTGCACTGTTGCCTTGAACCGAGCCCTAGCGCGATTGCCCCCCTTCCCCACTTCCCCGCTGGCCTGCACTCATACTTCCACTAAACTTTCCGGGCTGGAGCACGCTTTCATCATGTAGTCTACGAGATAACAGAGAAAACCACTTTCACTAATATTCCGCGTGACCCGGTTAGTGGTCACACTACATGCGTACCGTGCCCGAGCCCAAGTGAACCGCACTCTGGGTCACCTCTTCCAACTGGGCCAGGGACGGCTAAACAAACCACGCCCATGCACAGCACAGAGCTCTCACACTAGTCAAACAAACCGGGCTCTTCTTGAACGATTCATTTATTTTGCGTATGCGCAAAATTCTATAGGTTCTGTACTGGAATTAGTCTAGTAGTTCACCCGTTTCAGTCAATGGCTCGGACTGCAAAGGTTATGCTTATGGGTCTGTCACCGTCACAGTGTCACGTGATGAATGAACTACTCGAAAAACCTGAAGACTCATGAGATAAACTAATCAATTCTCTTTCCGGCTCAAAATGCATAGGCCTAGGTTAAAGCATATGGGGCTGTCACGTGAAGAAACGACTCAAACCCGAAGACTTGTCCGATGTGAGGTGAAAGTGAAAGTCTGACATTTGCCAAGTATGGTAACCCACAATCCTACTCTGAATTGGTGCACTGCATTTAACCCATGCAAGTGCACACACACAGCAGTGAGAAGTGAACACACTGTGAACACACACCCGGAGCAGTGGGCAGCTATATCCAGCGCCCGGGGAGCAACTGGCACCGAGACTTAAGTCCTGTAGCCAATGCATATGGTTATTAAAATAATTTAATAATGAAATATTTTCTATAATAAATAATATAATAATTTTGTAATTCAAAGTAAAATATGAATGAGTACATCTCTGATAATCCCGCGTAGGCTACTGAAAAAAAAAGAAAATAGGCTAAGTCGCACCTCACGTCGCATTTTATTAGCCACAATAAAATGGGGCACAAAGTAACACTTTTTGACTTTCTCAGTTTGTGTACATCCACACGGGATTAGGAAAATAATTTTTTTATCCACAGTAATTTTACACTTGTCTAGTATAAATATGTCGCTTTGTTTCATAATTTCAGTGTATACGTTTTTCTGGAAGTGAAATGTGACAAGATGCCCTATAGGTTGGGTACATTGCAACATCTGAGGGGCACATTGTAACATGACAGCTTAAAATGTTCTGATCGAATGGAAAAAAATATATACATGACAAACTAAAATATATTGTTAGTAAACAAATATATATATATATATATATATATATATATATATATATATATATATATATATATATATATATATATATATATATATATATTATACGACTGCTTAGGATCATGTATGATCGTTTGGGCTTTATGTTATAGGGATTCCTTTAGCCTTTTGACATTTGCATATAAATTACAGAATCTGGCCCCATAGTATACATTTATATGATTGCTTAATGGCCAGGTTTACCCCCATTATCTGTAAGATACTGAGCAGACTATAGTCCCTTTCACACTGCGATTCCGGAAAATACATGGGTAATGTGTCCTAGAAAATCTAATGTGTCTAGATTTTGCACTTTTCTGACTGCCAGTGATTACCCGGAATAGGTGTACAACCCGTAAAGGTTTGAGGTCGAAAATGCTAGGCACATTAACTTTGACTTAAGCTGGTGAACGATCTCAGCTTCAGTGCGGATTAGTGAGGAACTATAGTTCCTCTGATCTCTGCTTCGTTACAGTTTGCACATATTTGTTTCGTCGCGAACATTGATCTGCCTTCAAAACACCCGCTAAAAGAGTTTTGTTCACACAGAGTTCGTTCCAGGACTGAACCCGGCAATGTTACTAGGTTCCCAACCCGGGATCAATCCCGGAATCAATCCAGGGACGTGTTTGCGTTCACACAGAAGGCGACCCGGCAATTTTCCGGGTCCTATGTGCAATGTGAAAGGGGCTCTAGATAGCCCTCGATGCCAGACACCTTATGGGCCTGGCTGAGCAGCCAACTCACATTCTCTCTACACACACACACACACACACATATTTTATTCATTTAGACTATAATTAATCAGTGACAAATGTATCTGGTGTATGCATGTATTGTTTGTATGTTTCACTATGGTAGTAGCTACCATTCTTTATTTGTATTAGTTAAGTCCCTTTCACACTGCACGTCGAATTCGTGATTCGTTGGCAGCAAATGTAAAATATTAAATGGAACGATAAAATAACGTTATTAACCGGATACTGGCCATTTCAAATTTTCGAATATTTTCAGAAGTATAAAATTTGATTTCGTTTCTGTTCCTGTCAAAATTTTATTCATTTTCGTTCCTTGAACCGGTTCAGAGCCCTAGTATGGATTAAATAATATTTTAGTTTAAAATTTTAAGTGCCATTGTTTAAAAATAAATGTAAATAAAACAGCTGAAGCAAACATTTAACTGACCATAGACAGTGAGACTGAATCTCTTCCTCACACTGTTGATCTGTAGTTGATAGAGTCCAGTGTGTTCAGTTCTGGTGTTTGTGATGATCAGAGATCCAGTTTGTTTGTTCAGCTTCAGTTTGTTTCTGAATCTCTCATCAAGAACATCATCAAATACAGTGATGCTGTTGGCCATTACATTGATTTTAACTATCACATTGTTTTCAGATCCAAACCTCCACAGAATCAGATCTTCGTCCATTATTGCAGTAAGAACAGAGTCTAGAGTGACTGAATCTCCCTCCGTCACTGACACTGACTTCACTGTAACTGTATCAGCAAACACACCTGAAGAACAGAGACACAGATTTGATGTTTTACTTAAATAGACCAGATTCCGCACAGAAGGAAACTGAACTGCAGCCCAGTTCAAGCTTTAGAGCCCTTAATTTGTTAATGTGTGCCAAAAACATTATGCGTGTAAAACAGGAACAGACATCAGTAACTACGCAACAAATTAAAGAATATAACAGCATCTGTCATTAGACCCTCTTCACATAAATCTATAATCATTTCATGCAATTACAAGGTGGTAAAGCCATGAATTATTTGATATAAAACAGATTCATTGTTATTGCACCTGCACTATTTTTCTCTTCTGGATTAAATTAGATCGCACAAATATTTGGTTTAAGCATCTTTTATCTTGGAAATCATCTGGCTGTTTAAAAAAATAATTTATGGCTCTGTATTAAATTTCTGTAAATAAAATATATCAGATTAAAACTAAAGTTAAAATAAATATGAATATAACTTACCAACCAGGTGCCAAAAGCAGAACAAAACCAACATGTGAACCATTTTCAGATGACAGCACTTAAAGTGTGTGAACATGTAGCCTATATGAGAGATCATGAACTCACACGACAGTGTTGACCTGCAATATAGGCTATAGCTAGTGTTGCGTGTGATTCATCCACCAATAATATCTGAGCACCACCCACTCATTACACATGAACATGCTTATCTTGTATTCATTGGTTATAGATAATCAGTTCGATATTATTTTTGCAACAATGAATTCCAAATATTTAATTGTTTATTTAATATTTTGCTCTTGAAAGTGTAAAATGGTTTTAGGAGGTTAAAATGTTTTATGATGCCATCAGCAGAACACACTCACACAAACCACAAGTTTGAATAGCTTTTTTTTTTCTTCTTCTTTTCACCCATCAGATCAAACCACAGCTCTGTATGCTGCCGGTTTCACTTTGACTCGCATATAAGAGAAGTAGGCTAGTTATTATTAGATAGGCCTATGTCACTAATGGAGATTCTTGATTTGTGTATCTTGTTTGGTATAGCCAGGAATCCTCAGGAGATACTTTATGAAATATCAATTATCCACCCAAGGAAAAAATAAATGAGGGCAATGAGATTGTATTTGTAGCTCTCGATCTTCATGAAAACTTTAAAACGGGCACTCAATTCATCCATTTTGGATTATTGTAAGAGGTAGGTTTGGGGTTGGTGTAGACGTCAATAAAACACAATCTAATAGATAGAAGATTACATAGAGCCTTGTGATGCATCCGTTCATCATCACTCTATCGGCGCGACAAAGTTGTTCGTCATTTCCGTTAAAGTGCCATGACTAGTGGGACAATGGGTGAAATATAGCCAGTATTGGCTAAATCTGGCACATCCTAAATTTTTATGTATTATTATTGTGCATTGTCCCTGAGTAAAGTAAAGTAAAATAAAATAAATAAAGTGACGCATTCTCATGCCTTTTGATTTGAAAAACAACAAATTAATTTACATCTTTAAATTGTACCTCAAATGGATAAGGCCTACAAAAAAACATGGATTTAATTACAAAATAATTGATTATGAAACAAATACACATGACATCTACATAACATTACTGGGTGTTATATTAGACAGCAACTTGTCTTAAGAAAATCATATTTCCCATATTACAAAAACAGCATTCTTCCATCTTAGAAACATTGCCAAGCTACGAAACATGTTACCTGTTTCTGATGCAGAAAAGCTAGTTCATGCATTCATGACCTCTAGACTGGACAGATGAGCTAAACACATGAGACAAACATGACTAGATCAGGAAACATAGTTCCCACACCTTGATTAACTTCAAATTCAATGAACTTTCAAGGACTTTCCAAGTCCAATACCCTCAAATTCAAGGACTTGATGTGGGGACACATTTCAAGTGAGAGTGAGGTTACATCGTGTTATCTTGTAAGATACATTGTTACAGTTTTCATGTCTCAAACTGTGATGGCCGAACCTGTGGCCACACATTGATAAGGGTAACATCAACGCATTCATTCATGATACATACATTCATTCACATACTGATAGTTCTTTTCCCGCATTCATTCACGATACATATACAGTATTGTTCAAAATAATAGCAGTACAATGTGACTAACCAGAATAATCAAGGTTTTTAGTATATTTTTTATTGCTACGTGGCAAACAAGTTACCAGTAGGTTCAGTAGATTGTCAGAAAACAAACAAGACCCAGCATTCATGATATGCACGCTCTTAAGGCTGTGCAATGGGCAATTAGTTGAAAGGGGTGTGTTCAAAAAAATAGCAAACTCAAAACTATTTTGTACAAACATTTTTTTTTTCTGGGATTTAGCAATCCTGTGAATCACTAAACTAATATTTAGTTGTATGACCACAGTTTTTTAAAACTGCTTGACATCTGTGTGGCATGGAGTCAACCAACTTGTGGCACCTCTCAGCTGTTATTCCACTCCATGATTCTTTAACAACATTCCACAATTCATTCACATTTCTTGGTTTTGCTTCAGAAACAGCATTTTTGATATCACCCCACAAGTTCTCAATTGGATTAAGGTCTGGAGATTGGGCTGGCCACTCCATAACATTAATTTTGTTGGTTTGGAACCAAGACTTTGCCCGTTTACTAGTGTGTTTTGGGTCATTGTCTTGTTGAAACAACCATTTCAAGGGCATGTCCTCTTCAGCATAGGGCAACATGACCTCTTCAAGTATTTTAACATATGCAAACTGATCCATGATCCCTGGTATGCGATAAATAGGCCCAACACCATAGTAGGAGAAACATGCCCATATCATGATGCTTGCACCTCCATGCTTCACTGTCTTCACTGTGTACTGTGGCTTGAATTCAGAGTTTGGGGGTCGTCTCACAAACTGCCTGTGGCCCTTGGACCCAAAAAGAACAATTTTACTCTCATCAGTCCACAAAATGTTCCTCCATTTCTCTTTAGGCCAGTTGATGTGTTCTTTGGAAAATTGTAACCTCTTCTGCACATGCCTTTTTTTTAACAGAGGGACTTTGCGGGGGATTCTTGAAAATAGATTAGCTTCACACAGACGTCTTCTAACTGTCACAGTACTTACAGGTAACTCCAGACTGTCTTTGATCATCCTGGAGGTGATCATTGGCTGAGCCTTTGCCATTCTGGTTATTCTTCCATTTTGATGGTTGTCTTCCGTTTTCTTCCATGTCTCTCTGGTTTTGCTCTCCATTTTAAGGCATTGGAGATCATTTTAGCTGAACAGCCTATCATTTTTTGCACCTCTTTATAGGTTTTCCCCTCTCTAATCAACTTTTTAATCAAAGTACGCTGTTCTTCTGAACAATGTCTTGAACGACCCATTTTCCTCAGCTTTCAAATGCATGTTCAACAAGTGTTGGCTTCATCCTTAAATAGGGGCCACCTGATTCACACCTGTTTCTTCACAAAATTGATGACCTCAGTGATTGAATGCCACACTGCTATTTTTTGAACACACCCCTTTCAACTAATTCAACTAATTGCCCAATTGCACAGCCTTAAGAGCGTGCATATCATGAATGCTGGGTCTCATTTGTTTTCTGAGAATCTACTGAACCTACTGGTAACTTGTTTGCCACGTAGCAATAAAAAAATATACGAAAAACCTTGATTATTCTGGTTAGTCACATTGTACTGCTATTATTTTGAACAATACTGTATTCATTTACATACTGATAGTTATTTTCTTCCTTTTTATTATTCATTTATATTTGAATTTATAGTATAGGATTTAAGGTTTATGTATAAGAAAATCACTACACAGACTTTGTTTGACAAATTGCAAAGCTTTATTTATACATGTTAGTACTTCGTTCGTTGGTTTGGAGTGCACACTTACTGGCTTGCGTTGTACTATTTCTGTTTCCTTATCTTTGTTTCTATTTGAGTTTAAGTTACCGTGGCATGGAGGTTGGATGAATGGCGTTGACTCAGGTGTGCGTCTTTCCGTCATCGCGGTCTTGACTGACAAAAGGCTGAGGCGCGTGCGGCAGTCAATATTTATGGTCTGAGCATTCCACTGGACGATACCAACTAGATGCTATGTCATGGGGGGGTGAAGAAATGAAGTTATATTTCTGATTGGTTCCAATTTATTTTTATTATTAATATTTGTTGTTTTGTATTATTAGATTGTTTTGTTTGTTACTCTATTTACTTTGATTAGATAACTTGTAACTAATTTGTTGATTTATAAAGGGTTGATTGTATGTTTTTCCCCTGTCTTGTTTAAGTGAGCTCACCGTCTGTGATAAATACCTGTTTGTTGTCTCATTTAGGGGGTTAGTTTTGTTTTGTTCAGTTCTTCTTAAGTTTCGTTATATTGAATTAAAACTTGTTTTGTTTACTCTATTAAAGTCTAGCTAGATTATTTGTTAGAACAAGTTGATTTATTTTGTAACTGAGACCTTTTTCTTATTTTTGGGTAAAATAAAACCCTTCTTTGTTGGCAATCCTGTGTCCTCGTGCCTTACTACTTGGCGATATCCGACACAAACACAACTATGTAAAAAAAGCTTTTTTTTTTTTTTTTTGCATTTATTTTTGGCCATGACATAGAACTGATATTCTATTTGTTGTATTTCTGTTTTGCATAAAAATGAAGAATATTCGGTACATCCTATACTGTATTCTAAAATGATCTGATATTAACTTTTGCATGGATTTTATTGTAAAGAGCTTAGGCTCATGCAACCAGAAGTCTTAAGATATATGAACATGCTTTTAAGTTATTCTTACCTCATGGGTTTACATTATCTTAACAAGCAAAGCAATTCAACATTAACCTTTTCAGTGGTGACTTTAAAATATTCTAGCGGTCCCCCGAGAGTGAGTTTTTTTCAGGCGACCGTTATTTTAGAACGTTTCCCTTGCTGTTTCCATGGCGACGCGTCAGGCTTGTCACGTGACACACCGCAGCCACGAAAACACTGCATGACAGAGGGATCACTTTTATTTCGTTTTTCCTTTTTTAAAATATTCACAAATTTGCATACCAGGTCATGGACAATCTGATATTCCGATTCACAAATATGTGTAAATGAGTGTGTTTGGTCCTTTAAAAACCTTTCTAAATGATCTTGATCGTGATCTGTAATCATAGACAGTAAAAGAAATGGACACAGCGACCCCATTGGATTCAACGGAGACAAGTGAAGTCAATTAGAAGCACGCACTTCCTGGGGGTTGAGCGTACTGCACAGACTCAAACTGAGCTTGATGACGTAGATGTGACGTGAGCAACCTGTCTGACAATTGTAAGTCTTCCAATCGCTGTGCCAAGAGAAATCTGAATCACCCACCGAATCTTGCAGAGACAGCGAGCGTCAACAAGAGCAAATTTTGGTAAGTATTCTGATTAATTATTTTGTCATTTTGCATAGTATTTATTTATTTTAAAATTTAACGCCAGTACGCCATATTAAGTTAATGCATAATATTAAGAAGTTATGATATTCAAGAACTTGTGATAAGTATTCTGATTAATTATTTTTGTCATTTTGCATAGTATTTATTTATTTAAAAATGTAATGCCAGTATGCCATATTAAAGGAACACTCCGACTTTTTGGGATTTTAGCTTATTCACAGTATCCCCCAGAGTTAGATAAGTCCATACATACCTTTTTCATTTCTGTGCGTTCTCTAAGTGTTATTTGACGCACCCACCGCTAGCCTAGCTTAGCACAAAGACTGGATGTAAATGGATAATGGTAGCATAGTAATCCCAATAAGTGACAAAATAATGCAAACATTTTCCTATTTACATGTTGTGATCTGTATAGTCACAGCGTGTACAAATAACAAGGCTATATGAGACAGAGACCATTTTTAATCGTATAAATACTGGGAACTATATTCTCACTAGGCGTAGGAGCACAGCTAACGTTACTTGGGCGGAGTGGCTACTTGGGCGGAGTGATTAGCGCAGCACACGAGACGCCCTGTTGATATTTCCGTGAACAAAACAAATGTGACTAACTAGCTAGACGTGACTCGTGATCATGGCTGACTTTGAGGAATTGTCAGACTCAGAGTAATTTTACTGTGTATCAAACCAAGATCCAGAACCATATAGTTTTGAGCCAGAATACACAGACGAGGAGTTACAAAGTGCCGTAGAACACTCATCTCATCCTGATTAATAATTATCACAGAAAATGTATAAAAAATTATTACAGGAATTGATATATTTGAAATGCAATTTATTACAGCTGACCAAATACATTCAACAGCATATAATACAGTAATGTTAGATAATTGCATTACAATAGCCAAGAATATGGGGAAAGTAATAGCACAAGGCAAATAGTTTATGAACCCACAGACAGTAACGTTAGCCTACTATTTCACAAACATTTTCTCAAAAAAGAAAACTGCCCATCCCCCTCCAATTCATTAGCAAGTTGAATGTATTAGTCCTGAGAGTTACATTTAGCGCCGCTCATTTGTTATTGAGCGATACAGTGTGTTCATGACAACACAATAATAACAATAAAGGGGATACACTATTCATGTAATAGTGTCACTACTAAGGTTATATTACATTAGCATGGCACTGTTACAGTATGGCTTATGTTAGTCATCTCAAAACATAACGGAACACTTACCGCAGCAACAGGTGATCCAATTTGTCCTGTCTTTATTGGGATGGCTGTATCCTTTATCACACGTTTCATGGTCCATGTGGCAACTTGCATTTTTTCAAAATAGTCGTCTACAGTAAAATGTTCAGAGCAAACGAAATACTTCGTGATGGTGTTTACAGGTGTGTTTGGAACTATACCCAGAACAAGTAGCCATCGATTCATCAGGTCAGCGTTTTTGGTTGGAATTCTATGAAACATCATAGTATTACCTGGTATCCCCTGTTTATTGTCGCAGCTCTTTACAATACAGCGAACACCCATGATTGTACACTATAAATTTACTATCTAGTATCACTCCGCCCAAGTAGCCACTCCGCCCAAGTAACTTTAACTGTGCTCCTACGCCTAGTGAGAATATAGTTCCCAGTATTTATACGATTAAAAATGGTCTCTGTCTCATATAGCCTTGTTATTTGTACACGCTGTGACTATACAGATCACAACATGTAAATAGGAAAATGTTTGCATTATTTTGTCACTTATTGGGATTACTATGCTACCATTATCCATTTACATCCAGTCTTTGTGCTAAGCTAGGCTAGCGGTGGGTGCGTCAAATAACACTTAGAGAACGCACAGAAATGAAAAAGGTATGTATGGACTTATCTAACTCTGGGGGATACTGTGAATAAGCTAAAGTGCCAAAAAGTCGGAGTGTTCCTTTAAGTTAATGCATAATATTAAAAAGTTATGTAAAATGATATTCAACTTGTTATATGAATTCATAAGTTACCCAATAGGTACATGTGAAAAGTGAGTGAGTGAAAAGTGATGGGACATTCAGCCAAGTATGGTGACCCATACTCAGAATTCGTGCTCTACATTTAACCCATCCGAAGAGCACACACACAGAGCAGTGAACACACACAGACACACTGTGAGCACACACCCGGAGCAGTGAACACACACACACACACACAGAGCAGTGAACACACTGTGAACACACACCCGGAGCAGTGGGCAGCCATTTATGCTGCGGCGCCCGGGGAGCAGTTGGGGGTTCGATGCCTTGCTTAAGCACACCTAAGTCATGGTATTGAAGGTGGAGAGAGAACTGTACATGCACTCCCCCCACCCACAATTCCTGCCGGCCCGAGACTCGAACTCACAACCCTTTGATTAGGAGTCCGACTCTCTAACCATTAGGCCACGACTTCCCAAGGAGATATGTAAGTTATGGAGCCTAAGATATGTAAGGAGATAAACAGATAACTAGGCACAGGCTAAGTAGAATTTACGTTAAATGAGTCATATTTATTTAACCGGCCAGGGAGCGCATATTTTAAATATTATTTAAGCACGATTAAATTAGGCATTGGTAAAGATGAGGTGAAAAATGGCGTTAACTGTTATATACATCGCAAGAGAAATGGACGAATCAGTCATATAAAAAACTTATATAGTAAATCGCTTGGACAAAAACGTCTGCTTTGGCCTGTTAAATAACATATAGATA
Source organism: Carassius auratus (assembly GCF_003368295.1). Taxonomy (NCBI): domain Eukaryota; kingdom Metazoa; phylum Chordata; class Actinopteri; order Cypriniformes; family Cyprinidae; genus Carassius; species Carassius auratus. The sequence continues at coordinate 29,708,971 of NC_039264.1, read as the reverse complement.
ATAGATTGACAATAACGAAAGTCACCAATAACATCTATAACTAATGGTTGCCCTTTTCATTTTTCTTTCCTCAACTTCAAAAACTTGTTTTAGAACTTTAACTGCACTACTTTTCATGGACAGTATAAGCTGTTACACCATGGATAACAGCACAATCTTCCAAAATTATTAAAAGGCACAGATGCACACATATGCATAAACACAAATTTACATTTTTTTTTCCATCTATCTTCTTAGTTTCCTACTATCTAAATCAAACCGAATAATAACCCATTCAAAACAGACTTAGGCAGTGTTGTGTGTAACGCGTTACTAAGTAACGCTTACAGTAACGTAACTACTTTTTCGGGTAAAAAGTAGTGTAACACGCTACTGCTGAAAATTTGGTAACGAAACGTAGTTAATTTTTCAATTCGGCGCAACGTTACTTTTCCCATGGTTAGATTTGACAGCGACACTGCCATCTGCGCGCTTGCGCAATAGTTACAAGGTCCACACTTTACGTGACCGAGGCTGGTAGCAGAGTGCAAAGCAATCATGGCAAGTGAGAAGCAGCCAACGCTAACTTTTGAGGGATGGAGGTATTCCCACTACTTCAAACTCGTTGAAACTAAGGGGAGGAATGTGAGTGTAAGGTCCTGGCGAGAAATTTTTGTCCACTGCCGTTAACTCAACTGCCAACTTCACCAAGCATTTGAAAGGAAAACATGCTAACATGAAGCTTGTCGCTCAAGATCTTGGCGGGGGAAATGATGATATGTCGAGTCCAACGCCAAATAAGCAGCTAAAACTTCATTTTCACCACCAGGAGGTAACTAAACAAGAGTTGGACAAACTTGTTGCCTCGTTCATCGTCGATGAAATGTTATCCATCAATACTGTCGAATCTCCCACTTTCAGCAAGATACTTAGTAAAATACCTACAACAGGAGACAGGCGCCCATGGTCAGATCGTAAAACTTTCACGGGCTATCTGGACGAATGTTATCTAAAAATGGAGACTGAATTAAAGAAAACGTTTGAGAGTTTGCAGTATGTTTCAACCACTGCGGATATATGGAGTAGCCATAACCGAAGCTTTCTGGGAATCACTGTGCATTGGATCAATCCGCGCAACTTGAATCGCGAGAAAGCTGCCATCGCATGCAAAAGAATAAAGGGCAGGCATACATATGATGTCATAGGCTTTGAAATGGAACAGATTCACTCAGCGTTTGGCCTTTCACATAGGATCACCGCCACCGTTACAGACAACGGGTCGAATTTTGTTAAAGCTTTTAAGATGTATGCTCCCCCTTAGCCTGACGAGGAGGAGGATGAAGAGCAAGATGAGCAAAGTGTAGTTTTCACAGATGTGGAAGAGTTGCTTGGAACCACAGAAGGACAGTTTTCTCTTCCCCCGCATTTTAGGTGTGCTTCGCATACGCTCAATTTGATCTCGTGCAATGACATCGACAAATGGCTGTCATCCAACAAAACTGACTCAAAATCTGTGTACAGAAGTGCAACGGCGAAGTGTGCTGCTCTTTGGACAAAGGCAAGCCGTTCTACCGTGGCCTCTGAGATTGTCGATGAAATCTGTGGGAAAAAAATTATCGTGCCTACATCCACAAGGTGGAATTCCTTCCACGATGCCTTGTCACGTATCAGTGACATCCCGGCCCAAGATTTGAATACGCTTTGTACTAGATTGGACATCAGAGGCCCGACAGAGCGCGAACATCTATTCCTTAAGGAATACTGCAGTGTTTTGAAACCGATGACAGTAGCACTGAATATCTTGCAAGGCGAAGAGAACTGCTACTATGGTAGTCTTCTACCAACCCTGGAGACCCTGATGTCAAGGACGCTCGCACTCCAAAATGGACTTTCAAGGATGACAGCTGACCTACCGGGTGTAATTGTACAGGTAAGCCAATTCTTAATAGCCTATCTGAAAGTTAGCTACAGGCCTACGTGTTGTATCCTAGTCATTTAAGATTTAGTTTCGTATTTATGTGTAAATAAAATAAATAAAAAATGTATTTCATGTATGTTGATTATATGAAAAGTGTAAAGCATGAGTAAGATCATAATTTTGCGCAATATATTGGGAGACAAATGGAGTGGGCAGACATGATTTTGACCACTTTATTAAGTTTGTTTTTGTAGAAAGCCTTTCTTTAAAATGAATTTAGTTTTGTATTAATTGTATCTTAATTTTAATCGATGTTTTCGTTCGATCAACCAATTACCTGAATTTAATAAATAAGAAAGTAAATATAGCATGCAATATAATCATCATGGTGTGAACTGAAGTCTCCGATAAACTCAGATAAGCTACTTGCCTCACAGACCTGAGAAATATATAGAAAGCTTGAAATGTGTACTTTTAAACAAAATATATAATTTTTTCTCAATCTCTTTTTTTTCTCCTACTCCTTTTTTTTTTTTTTTTTTTTTTTTTTTTTTTTTACCTTGATAGAGTGAGTCGTATGTCTGAAAACTATGCTTATGTCTTCTATATCATTTTGTCCTAGGCTATCAAGACGCGATTCGCACTGGTGTTGGAGAGCAGGGAAGCTTTATTGGCTGCCTTGACGTTGCCGAAATTTAAAGTTCGGTGGATAAGTGGAGCGGAGCGGGGATAAGTGGAGCGGAGCGGAGAGAAGCGGCGCGTGCGCTGCTCATAGCGGAGTGTCGCACTCTACCCCATGATGCAGAGCCGGCTGAGAATAAAAACAGAGAAGTTGCTGCACACAGCAGCGCCAATGAAAAGGAATTTTTTTCTTTTGGTGAGGAGGAGGAAGACGCAATGGCCTTTAGTGCGGAATCAGAGGTACTTGAGTACATGAGATCAGGCTCAGAGTTAGAAGTTCTCAACCGTTTCCCCCGAGTGAAAGCTGTGTTTATGAAATACAACACTGCCACACCTTCCAGTGCACCGGTGGAAAGGCTGTTCAGTCTGGGAGGCCTTGTGCTTACCCCAGAAGAAACAGACTTTCAGATAAACGTTTTGAAAGACTGCTCCTGATGAGGTATAATCACCCATTTTGTGCTGATGTGGAATAGGTTGCCTGCCACCCATGCTATAGACAACTCAAGCCTATGCCTAATATCCTCTTTTCTATCTGCCCATCATACTGTGAAGTAGGGCCAGCATATTCAGTTAACATAGCCTTTTTAATTCTGAGGCTAGTCATGCTATAAGTTGTGCTTGATTTTATTTTGGCTAAAATGTCTCCAAAGTCAAGCAACATAAAAGTAACGTAAAAGTAACGAGTAACATAAAAAGTTACTTTCCAAAGGGGGTAACTAAGTAAAGTAACGGATTACTTTTTTAAAAAGTAACGAGTAACAAGCAAACACTACTTTTTAAAAGTAACTTCCCCAACACTGGACTTAGGATATAAGTCAAGGAATGGTCAGTATACAATATACTATCCCCTCGAGTCATTTTCGTATCCATTCAATATATTCATTTTAAATAGTCTTAAAATTGCTCATTGTTCTACATGATTTCATCTCTTCACGTAAAACATTTGACCATATAATATTCCAATGTATAAAGAATTGTGAGCTAGGTGTTAAATCATGTATCATGGTCAAAAACAAAAACACTTGAACAGAAACGGTTTTCTTTATTTCACATAAGGTTATGTAGGATAGGACATGTTGTAGATGGCTTCCGACCAGGAAGAAAGGGATCACATTCATCTTCAAGCGTATCCTATATTTGTAAATAAATAAAGGAATAACGTTAACCGTGATTGACATTTAGATGTTTTTTTTTTTTTCTTCTATTGCATGTATAATTTCATGATAATTTCACCATCCCCCGTTAATATAGATACCCTGTTACCCTTACTTCATTATTTAATGAAGTAGATAAATTATTTAAAGGTCGGTATATAAATGTTACTTCATATGTAGTGAATACTTCATACTTGCCACATACCGAATTATTTCCAATTCCTCAAAACGTTGTTGAACAATTTTGTCCCTTTGCTTTTGTGGACTCTCTATGGGCTTCTCCCTTGACTTCATGCCTCCACGTCCCCCCGATAGACTCATAGACAGTAAAAGATTGCCTGCGAGCTTCTCCTCTTGTCCATACGGTAATTTCTCTACTGTGCGACAGAGAGTCGCAGGTCCGCTAATCAATGGCGGCACCCGGGGAAGCGTCAATAAAATATGACCCTGCCCCCCTGTCTGTAATGTGAGATGGGCGCCGCAGTCCAGAGAGTCCTGTCAGTCAGATTTAAAGCACGTGAATTCATCAGTTTCTCTCCATATACAAGTAATAAGTGGCCGGTGAACTGGGTGGAGAATAGAGTGAGTTTTATAGTTACTTACACGATGTGTATCTGATATGAATAAAACACAACTGCAAATTAAATTTGAATGGATTGTTATTGTTGCTTCCATAAACATATGTGTGTATTTTTCAAACTCTAAATGTATTGTTTTACTAGTATTTATGTGTATTTAAATGTCTGAAACCTAAAATATGCATTATGTGGTTAAGAACACTGCATAGTTGTGATAATATGACAACAGCAGTGTACGTCTGTCTCTGGCTCAGAGCCAGCCAACGCGCGAAAACGCAGTTTGAATTTGGCAGTTATGCGACGTCACCGAATGTTCTAAATCCCATCTGTGCGACCATACTCCCAGGGGCACGGAAATAAGAATACCATATGTGGGACCGTACCGCTCAAAAGGTCAATTTCACAGTGTGTCTATGAATTGTGAGGTACCATCATAGTAATTTTGTGCATGCATGAACATCATGTAGGGTGACCATATTTTAGTTTTCCAAAAAGAGGTCAGTGGGTGCCGACGGGGCGGGGGGCTGGGGTGTTGTTGGTTGGTTGTTGGTTAAGGTAGTGCCCATAGTAGTGCAATGACCATATCCCAAATATCAAAACTGAAAATGTCATTTCCATCCTTAAAATACATATTTTACAGTTACTGTTATGCATATTGATCATAAACACAGCTAAAAAGCTTCCTACCAGTGGCCCTCCTTCACAAAACTTAACATCTAGCACAGTTTTATCATAGGCAGAAAGCAAAATGTTTCAATACAAGCATTTGAGTCAAATGTAATTTAAGAAACATTTGAAACCTTTAACCCACGGGAAAAACCAACTCATTAATAGTTTAAAAGTAGCCATGGGGGAAAAAATGCAGACTTGGCAACCCTGCATTCAACACGAGCTGCAGGAGTCAGATTTGACTGATCATGGGTTGAGGAGAGAAAGATGGCTGAGACCACGCCGAAGGATTTGCTGTTGAAACAGATCCTGAGCTTATTGACAAATATCTGATCTTATTTTACACAGAGTGTGCATGATCACGTAAACAGAAGTGAAAGTGAACAGCGAGCGCTCATTCAAAAGACATTTAAATAGCCTACTCTGCGTATTGATAGATGCGCCCTGATGCTCGGAAATTCTGCAATATTAGAATGTTTGTGCGAGCCGGTTGGACTGGACACAAGGGAGAGGGCAATAATGGTCAGGAATTCAGTGGGAGCAGGATTAAGAAAACAGTGCCTTCCAGCACTCTAATAAAAAAAACAAAAACGCACACAATCATTGTTGACTGCAGAAAGTAAAAGCTGAATCCCTAACATTTTGGTTGATTCAGAAATCATCTGGCCAGAAGGCATTTTTTTTTAATCCAAAAAGAGGACATGTCCAGAAAAAAAAAAAAAAAAAAAAAAGGAAACGCCATAGCAACTGTTACAAACTTTCAAAGTTCCAGGGGTTGGAACGCAACATTTAGTTATATTGCGGTGATGGTGCAGATTGTAGAAAGAACCAGACACAAATATGTGTTTGGCCCCAATTAAATGTTTTAATTTCCAAAAGCCGAAGCCACCAAACAGTGTGTGAATTATGTACAATGCATATATTAGAAAACAAGGAAAATTAAGATACATTAAGTAAAGGGGAAACGGGGAACGAGAGCGGCGCCCAAATCAAAAAAATTAAAAAAAACAAAAATAGGTACTAAACTAAGTTCTTAAAACCCTCTAACCTAACTAACCAAAACAAAAGGTAGAACACAAACCCAAAATCTTCAGAGTATGTGACACCTCAACTAAACTACACTAACTACCAAACCAAAACACAAAGAGGGCGCTCACCACTTACCTAACACCTGTTAGCTGAGGACAATATGAATCCTAGATCACAAGATACGCCCCTACATACAAAGACCATGCCCTTAATGATGATTGACAGCCACTTCCTCCATTCAGCAGATACCCGAGAGCAAAGCTGACAGACTAGAGAACCGAATGGTAAAGACGGAAGAGAGAGGAAAAAAAAAAAAAACACAAAAACACGCAGCACATAACAGCAACGTACAACACAAAGTACCTCACGTGGAAAACACTTAACTTAACGCGTAAATGCGCAAAACTAATATAAATCAAGCAAGCTATATGCATAGGCCACAAAGTGTTGCCAAAATAACACATTAGCAGACCAGAGGGAATATTATGGAACTTTTTTTTTTTTCAGAAAACTTCTTGCACAAAATAAATTCAAACACTTTTATGGAGCTGTGTCAATGTATGTTTATTTTCAAAAACTTTCCAGGGCCTTGAAAAAAGTTTTTCAGATTCACAAACTTTCAAGCTTTTTAAGGACCCGTGGGAACCCTGAAAAAGTGTTTATTGCAGCATCAGTCAGTCAATGAGTTTCTTATATGACAGCAATCTCACTTCTCTCTCCGCATTTATAAAAGATTATTATACATGGACAAGTAACAAAGAAGAAACTGATGCTTAATTGAAATTTAGTTATTTTATCACTCAATTATCTAAATAAACGTAAAATAATTACCTTTAATTTACAGGTAAATAAAAAGGTGAAACCAGTATTTAACTCACCATAGACAGTGAGACTGAATCTCTTTCTCACACTGTTGCTCTGTAGTTGATAGAGTCCAGTGTGTTCAGTTCTGATGTCTGTGATGATCAGAGATCCAGTTTGATAATCCAGCTTCAGTCTGTCTCGGAATCTCTCATCAAGAACATCATCATATACAGTGATTCTGTCGGTCATTACATTGATTTTAACTATTGAAATGTTTTCAGCTCCAAACCTCCACAGAATCAGATCATCATCCATCATGTCAGTAAAACCAGAGTCTAGAGTGCCTGAATCTCCCTCCGTCACTGACACTGACTCCACTGTAACCGTATCAGCAAACACACCTGAAGAACAGAGACACAGATTTGATGTTTTACTTAAATACTCCACACAGAACAAAACTGCAGCTCAGTTCAATCTTTAAAGCCCTTGATTTCTAAACATACACCCTGCTTATTCATGTGAAACATGCCAAGATATACTCAAAAAATTACAGAAGCGCGTGCAGCATCCGTCATCAGTCCATCAATCAGTCAGATCAATCAGTAATCATTTCAATGTCATTGTTTATAAGGTGACAAAGTCATGAATTATTTTTCTTATTGTACCAGCCCTATGTTTCACAATAATTTGTCTTGGAATTATTGTAAAATTTTGTTTAGGAAATTCTCTGGCTGATGAAAAATGACTCAATACAGCATATTCCAGGGGCCAGTTTGTGGCGGGGCCCCTCTCTGACCACTATAGTGGACAAAGTTTTGCTACATTTTGATTGGATCTTGTTGGACTAACATAAGCAAACTGTCCAACACCATCAGATAAAAATGAAAGAACAACAGCCAGACACCTCTTAAGAAGACATTGGGTACAAAGCCCGATAAGGACAGGAATTCCTATTGGTCATAATGTTGGTGGTTTTGCCCTTCACCCACCAACAGACTGATTCCTCAGGTTTTGTCCTGTGACTGTCATAAAAATTCCTTAGGACCTCTGGATGCAGCAGCAATGGGTGAAATAAAGAGGGATCATCGAAGTTCCATCCAAATCCATTCATAACTATGTTCTCAAACCTTTCATGCAAAATAGGGTTCTTCACCTTATTTCTTTCAGAGTAGCAACAGTTTATCTATCCAGATAACATTGCTCTGACATTGCAACACCCAACATAATCACTTGCATTTTATGCATCTAATGCACTTTATTCCCATTTCATTTAAGGTATTCATTAGTAGTTATTGATTACTCTTGTCCATCTTTTGTAAATAAAATCTATTTATTAACTTGCTTGTGTTGATGATACAGAAAAAGTTTCTACAAGTTAGAGATCCCACCAATCTTTCTTATGTGATGTACTCTTAACCAACCACACCTTAAGTGACACATGATCCAAATATCATACGTCATTGGTGACGCGAGTACCCATTACTACACTATTTCGGCTCCCTAGGTTGGCGAAAGCAAAAATCACTACACTGCCCTATAGTGTCGTGTGTGATTCATCCACCAATCATATTTGAACACCTCTCACTCACTACACATGCACACACTTCTGCTTGCATTGTTTATATATATATATATATATATATATATATATTATTTTCTATATTATTTTGCAACAATAAATTTCAAATATGTTATTGTTTAATAAATATTTTGCTCTTGAAAGTGTAAAATGGTTTTAGGAGGTTTACTAAGGTGTGTTTTCTCTTGGTGACATCAGCAGATCACACACACACACACACTCAAACCACATGTCTGAATATAAGCTGCCCCAGAAACAAAACCAAAACAATCAGCAGTCAATTCTCAGCCCCACACACAAACTGGACCTCAAACCAACCACACCCACCGCTGAAACTCCCATCTTCTCCTTCTGTCCCTTCACTGAGGCAGAAATATCAAAACTTCTCCTCTTCAGCCAACCTACAAAATGCCCTCTAGACCCAATCTCCTCACACCTCCTCCAAGCAATTTCTCCTACACTTTTACCAGCACTCACACACACATTATCAACACATCTCTCCACACAGGCACATTCCCCACTGCATTCAAGCAGGCTCAGGTAACCCCACTGCTCAAAAAACCTACATGAAACACTTCAGTTACAGATAGCTACAGACCTGTCTCTCTCCTTCCATTCATAACGAAAACCCTCAAAAGAGTTGTTTTCAACCAGATATCATTGTTTCTTTCATAGAACAACAAACTGGACGCTAACCAGTCAGGTTTCAGGAGTGGCCATTCAACTGAGACTGCGCTACTGTCAGTCACGGAAGCCCTGCGGATTGCAAAAGCTGATGCCAAATCATCAGTTCTTATTCTGCTGGATCTTTCTGCTGCTTTTGACACTGTCAATCATCAGATACTCCTGTCTGCCCTCTCATCATTGGGCATCACAGGGATTCCACTTCGCTGGTTTGAATCCTATTTCACAGGTAGGTCTTTCAGGGTTGCTTGGGGAGGGGAGTTATCCAAAGCACATCAACTTGTCACTGGGGTTCCTCAGGGATCAGTTCTTGGACCCCTCCTCTTCTCCATATACACAACATCACTGGGTACCATCATACAGGCACATGGCTTCTCCTACCATTGCTATGCTGAAGACACACAGCTCTATCTTTCATTTCAAGAAGATGATCCAACGGTAGCTGCACGGATCTCAGACTGCTTGGTGGACATCTTGGCATGGATGAAAGAATATCACCTACAGCCCAACCAGGCAAAGACTGAGCTTCTTGTCTTCCCTGCCACTCCAAATCTACAGCATGATTTCACCATCCAGTTAGGTTCTTATACAATTACCCCATCAACTTCGGTCAGAAATTTTGGTGTAACCTTTGATGACCAGCTGACCTTCAAAGACCACATTGCAAAGAATCCTCAATCTTGCAAGTTTGCATTGCCAAACATCAGAAAGATCAGGCCCTTTCTAACAGAGCATGCTGCACAACTTCCTGTCCAGGCCCTTGTCAATTCTAGGCTGCAATACTACTGCAATGCTCTTCTTGGCTGGAATTCCATCAAGCACAATCAAATCCCCTAGAAATGATTCAGAATGCAGCTGCACAACTGGTCTTCAATGAGCCCAAAAGAGCACATGTTACACCTCTCTTTATCTCCTTGCACTGGCTACCGGTTGCAGCTCGCATCAAGTTCAAGACATTGATGCTTGCATATAAAACAGCCACAGGCTCAACACCCGCCTACTTCCACTCACTATTACAAATCTACATCCCCTCCAGATGTCAGAAGTACAGCCCCACCAGTGAGCGATGCCTCGTGGTACAATCAAAGAGAGGCACAAAATCACTTTCCAGAACATTCTTGTTCACCATTCCCATCCATTGCACACGTACAAGCTCTTCTTGCATGTATTGGTTGTAGTTCTTCCATCTAATTCACACACTGTTCGTAGTAGCAGATCCGATGTTCCATATCACTATGACATTTTTTTTTGAAGAAGGCAGAAGCTGTTTGTCCAGCAAACAGATCAAACCACAACTCCGTAAAGATGTTAGTAGGAGTTTCACTTTGACTCACAAGCTGAGCTGTACAAGCGTCACATGCATTCAGGTGAATAACATTCATGTACGGTCTGTGGTTCTTCTGTGCTTTGTTATATTATACATCTTTGTATAACTAAAGATTCATTCAAATGGTCTGAATTTCCTTTAAAATGTGCGGCTCATGAATTTATCAAAAAAGTATGACCTGCAAATGCAGCATGCAGCTTCAGTGAGAAAGACAAAGTATGTTCACAACAGATGTGAAAACAAGCCTGAATGTATCAAACTAGATCTCAACCAACACACCCAAACCTGTTCAATACCCACTGCCGCTAAACCACATTCTGTTTAAACAGAACCATTGAAAACCACAGCTCATGGTTTTGTTTTTCTAGCGCAGAGAATGAACATGATTCAGTGAATGCAATAGCTGTGTTGAAGTGAAACTTCTGTGGTTAAACCTGAAGAGTAGAAAACCTGTGTATTATTGGATGCCAGAAGCACGTGTCAGTTGTTTGTTGGTAAAGAGTGTCTTTTATGTCCTCTCCTGTTGATACAAACCTCACAATCTGACTTCATTTTCATGAAAACAGCTTTTCAGACTTGACATGACACTAATACTTCCTGTTCTGGTGTGTGTATGAAGAGTTCAGATGCAAAAGCCTCTAAATGCCATTTGATATTTTCATCTAAAATTAGGAATTTTTTCAGGCTCCTATATTTATGTTCAGTTATTTCACTTTAATAGCCTGGAAAAGGACCTGCACATTGCCATTAAAGTAAAATGACTCAACCTAAGCATAGGAGCTTGATAAAAATCCTAATTTTAGATGAAAATTTCAGATGGCATTTAGAGGTTTTTGCATCTGAACTCTTCGTATATATACACATAAAGGGACGCTGCCTCAAAACAAAGACTTCCTCAGAAATAATAAAAGAAAAGACGCCAATCATTTTCATTTCGCCTGTGTTATGTAATATTGTCTGTCACTTCATAGCGAGTCTTAATAAGTGCTATATATTGTGATGACAGCTAGTGTGCTCACTGATGGAGATGATCCACATGCACGCTGGATTAATAACACACTTCAGAGATTTTCATTATAATATTATAATGTTGCAGTCCTCAGTGACAACGGTTTATGCTGCACTTCTGGTCAGCTTGTGTTTGTGGCCACTAAGTAAGTTACAAATGTTTTTATACAGTTTTAGTTCATGCTTTGTTTTTATACTGAGTAATGTGCTGGATTTGCATCTGTTATTACCAGATAAAAGATGTGGACTCCAGGGGCCTGTACCATGAAGCTAGATTAGCTGGCTAGCCAGGTAAATTTCAGGTTAGTTTGCACCTATCCTGGGTTTTAGGTACCACGTAAATGGCTTGGCTTTTAGCGGCATCCATTGCCATAGTAACTTACACTCCACGGCTAACCTGCTCCGGGGCAGGTTATGTTCTGAGTTAGAGATCTCAAACTGAAGTTGGACCAATCAGATGTGAGAGAAGTGACACATGTCTGACACAAAGTCACTCCCCTAGATTCTCTTGCTCCAAATTAAAGGTCACTAATGCTATAAAAATAAAAATAAAAAAGTCTGGCTTTAATGATAATTACGGAGTCATTTTATGATTTATATGATTATTGTGATTCATATTATTATTATTATTATTATTATTATTATTATTATTTATCTTTTACACACAAGCAATTTTAGTTTAACAGTTATTATAAATCTTTTATTTTAAATAAATATGAATGTATACATATCATGTAATATAAATAAGCTGTAGTATCAAAAGATTGCACTGTTTAAAAAAATAAAAAATCTGACCTTACATGTTCGAGCCTCTATCACTATATACAGGTCCTTCTCAAAAAAATAGCATATTGTGAAAAAGTTCATTATTTTCCATAATGTAATGATAAAATTTAACTTTCATATATTTTAGATTCATTGCACACCAACTGAAATATTTCAGGTCTTTTATTGTTTTAATACTGATGATTTTGGCATACAGCTCATGAAAACCCAAAATTCCTATCTCAAAAAATTAGCATATTTCATCCGACCAATAAAAGAAAAGTGTTTTTAATACAAAAAAAGTCAACCTTCAAATAATTATGTTCAGTTATGCACTCAATACTTGGTCGGGAATCCTTTTGCAGAAATGACTTCTTCAATGCGGCGTGGCATGGAGGCAATCAGCCTGTGGCACTGCTGAGGTGTTATGGAGGGCCCAGGATGCTTTGATAGCGGCCTTAAGCTCATCCAGAGTGTTGGGTCTTGAGTCTCTCAACTTTCTCTTCACAATATCCCACAGATTCTCTATGGGGTTCAGGTCAGGAGAGTTGGCAGGCCAATTGAGCACAGTAATACCATGGTCAGTAAACCATTTACCAGTGGTTTTGGCACTGTGAGCAGGTGCCAGGTCGTGCTGAAAAACGTAATCTTCATCTCCATAAAGCTTTTCAGCAGATGGAAGCATGAAGTGCTCCAAAATCTCCTGATAGCTAGCTGCATTGACCCTGCCCTTGATAAAACACAGTGGACCAACACCAGCAGCTGACATGGCACCCCAGACCATCACTGACTGTGGGTACTTGACACTGGACTTCAGGCATTTTGGCATTTCCTTCTCCCCAGTCTTCCTCCAGACTCTGGCACCTTGATTTCAGAATGAGATGCAAAATTTGCTTTCATCCGAAAAAAGTACTTTGGACCAATGAGCAACAGTCCAGTGCTGCTTCTCTGTAGCCCAGGTCAGGCGCTTCTGCCGCTGTTTCTGGTTCAAAAGCACACGCCTGTGCACGGTGGCTCTGGATGTTTCTACTCCAGACTCAATCTACTGCTTCTGCAGGTCCCCCAAGGTCTGGAATCGGTCCTTCTCCACAATCTTCCTCAGGGTCCGGTCACCTCTTCTCGTTGTGAAGCGTTTTTTGCCACACTTTTTCCTTCCCACAGACTTCCCAGTGAGGTGCCTTGATACAGCACTCTGGGAACAGCCTACTCGTTCAGAAATTTCTCTCTGTGTCTTACCCTCTCGCTTGAGGGTGTCAATGATGGCCTTCTGGACAGCAGTCAGGTCGGCAGTCTTACCCATGATTGCGGTTTTGAGTAATGAACCAGGCTGGGAGTTTTTAAAAGCCTCAGGAATCTTTTGCAGGTGTTTAGAGTTATTAGTTGATTCAGATGATTAGGTTAATAGCTCGTTTAGAGAACCTTTTCATGATATGCTAATTTTTTGAGATAGGAATTTTGGGTTTTCATGAGCTGTATGCCAAAATCATCAGTATTAAAACAATAAAAGACCTGAAATATTTCAGTTGGTGTGCAATGAATCTAAAATATATGAAAGTCTAATTTGTATCATTACATTATGGAAAATAATAAACTTTTTCACAATATGCTAATTTTTTGAGAAGGACCTGTATTTTCAAATGTATAAACTAACTTAAAAGGTTTCACTTGTGACTGCACTGATAGAGCAAGACAATTTATTTTATTTGTCCTCCTTCATGTTTCATATGGCGTTTAAATTTGTCATATTCTTTAATCTCTTAACCTTTAGCAAAACATTTAACCTTTAGTTTTGAATCTCGCTGGGTCTCTCGCGAGAAGTAAATCAAACTTGATTATCGCAAGCCGTTTTAGCATTTAAAACTTGGTTTGACTATCCATAAATATAATTTCGGATAGTCACAATTATAATTTGGATAGTCATAATTATAATTCAACTAGTCACAATGACAATTAGAGATATCTGCAATTATAATTGCACTAGTAAGAAATCGGATTAGAGACATCTTTAAATATGATTTGACAAGTCAAAACTCCTTTACTTTTTATGTACTTCTCAGAAATATACTTAAAATGACATTTAAGTATACTTGATTTATACTTACAAAAAGTCAAAATATATTTGAACTATACTTGTGCTCCTAGAATCCGTGTTTTCATTGTTATATGGTAGAGGGCGCTAGGTCATCTGACAAGAAACAGAATCAAAACTGTAACCTTATGGAATAAAATGTCGACCGATGAAGAGGTAATAATTACAGTCAAGCAAGTATACTTAAAAATATACTTGAACTTTACTTAAGTATACTTAATAAAATAAACTTGAAGTATACTACTTTTTGTTAAGGGTATCTGTAATTACTTTATAGATATCGTCATAGACACGTCATACATCCGCAAATGTAATTAGAGATATCTCTAATTCAGTTTCAGCTAGTCACTATTATAGTTTAAGATATCTGAATTGTAATTGCTCCTAGTCGAAATGCTCCTGTGTGACGTCAGAATAAATTTACTCAGCTCCTCCCCAGCTACTCTGCTAACTGCTAACAACATAATAAAAGTCTGCTTTAGTTGTCACGGAGAGAAAAGCTACTGGATGAAGTGCTTCGTCGTTTATTAAATAAATCTGGATGCAGCCTTGTGTGGTAAAAGGTCTCCAGCGTGCATGTATGTATAGCGCTGCGTTTTAATTGAATCATGTTTCAAAACAGACCAAATGCAGTGTAATGTTCAATAAAGTCAGAAAATCACAAACTGCTCGTCTAAATTTATTTATTATATATTTAGACAATAAAAAAAATGTTTATTTATTTATTTAATTATTCATGTATTTATTTAAAGAAAGATAGGCCTACCTTAAAAAAAATGAAGGTAGGCCTAATTTGCAGATTTTATCTTACCATTCATCCTGGCTTTTTTTTTCTCAGAATTGTGATAGCTATATAGACAATGCGAGATTATATATATATATATATATATATATAGCTATATAGACAATGCGAGATTTATATATATATATATATATATATATATATATAACTGAGATAAAAAGTAGCTATATCTTTATTAATTTATTAATTTCTTTATTTAGTGGCTGAAACGAGCTTCCATAAATAGCCCACAAGATGGGAGTATTGTATTTTATTATAGCAAGAGATCCATGATGATGATATTCTGCTGTGTTCAGTGATGAGCGCCAATGCATTATTTTAGGCAGCGGCTATTTGCACTAGTGTAAATAGCATATTTTCTTAGCGATAGATGCTATTAACACTAAGTGCAAATAGCAGTATTTTTTTTAACGATGTGCCATTTACACTAAGTGCAAATAGCTATAGATTATATTTACACTATGTTAAAATAGCAAGATTTTCTGCTATTTATACTACTTATTTCAAATAGTGGCAATTATCCGCACGTCAGTATTGTAGTACATTGTAAAACAGTATGCAATAATAACTTGGTGAGTGTAAATGATCATTTTAATTAAAATTTTTAAATGGATGCCACCTTACTGGGACAAAGCCCTCCCTACACCTACCCTAACCCTACCAAATATTTATTTTCAACTTCTTATTTATTTCCTTAATTTTTATTGAAAATAAATGCCTTTCCGATACGATATGAGATTTGAAAAAGGAGGAAAAATGTTTTTCCAAAAATTCTTGCCGGGACGTGTCCCGTATGAACAGCGCATATGGCCACCCTAGTTAGAAAGGTCCACTGAACAACATCTCATGGAGCACGTTTAGTCCAACGCAGCAATAACGTTGTAATATGGTTGATAATTCCTTTGTTTACGTTTCAGTTCTTTAGGGACAGTATTGTTTGTGTCCTTTAAGGAATAACTCACACTCAGAAACTGCGTCTTGGTAGTAAAAAAATGGCATGGTTTTGTAGTGTACAGTGTCACAAACAGAATGAGACGATCCACCAAAAAAAAAGTGAAAGATAGGCGAAAGATTGTTTATTTGAATTCTGGCCCTCTCTCGTGACGCGCTCTGACTCAACTGTCATCTGATGGAGGCGGAACTTAGCGATCGCCTTTTTCTTAATTTTTTTATTTTTCAACATTTTTAATATATGTGTGAGTGTGTTTTATGTTGAATGTGCCTGTATCTGCATGATTACCGTCTGTTTGAGCGCAGATCGGCTCGCTATTGTGCACTGTAAAACCCGACAAGTAAACTTAACTCAAACCGTTTGAGTAAACAGATTGCCTTGATTTAAACCCTGTAAGTTTTAAAACTTTGCATTCAAGTAATTAAGTGATTAACTAAGTGCTGATTGAGAATTAGTGATGAACAGCTGCTGTTAACAAACAGAATCACTGAAGAAAAGAGAAACACAAGAACTACTACAACTGACTTCAGACACAGCCTTAGATGAAATCAACTGAAATAAAATACATGAAATCTCTCAAGATCTGATTAAACAACCCACAAACAGCATCACCAGCTCCACTTATTAATAACCAGACTGACTTTATTTCTGTCAGACGTCTACAGAAGATCTTATTGAGAATGAACTAAGGTTTAGATGTTGATTTATTGTTTCATTTGAAGTAACCATGTTAGAGATCAGTGTTTGCTAACTTTGCTTTAATTGGGCTCTTGATTTCCATTTAGTCTTTTCTCTGGCTGTTATAACTGTGTGTTTCTGAAACATATTTGTTATAACTCAAAAGCCCAGAAGAAATGCCATCAGGTGATAACCTGTACCTAGGTGTAGGTTGTTATACTTTATATTGGTGATGATAATCATCAATTATTGAACTGGACAGAGTCTAATCTCTGATGAAATAAGTGTTGTGTAATTTGATTGATTATAGTAAAAGTGATTCGAAAGCCAGTGGTTCTGTAGTAAGCAGTTAATACAAAGACTTTCCAAACAGTGTGGTCTTCTATGGTGTCTGTTAGTCACACACAGACATCAATAATCAGAATATGAATCTCAACAATGGTGACCATAAAAAAAATAAAAAAAAAATGCTGCAGAGCATGCTGGGTGCCATGAATGAGTTTTGTGCTACAATAGTACCCAGCATGCATTGCAGCATGTTTTTTTGTCACCATTGTTGATGTTCATATTCTGATTATTGATGTCTGTGTGTGACGAGCTACTGGCATAGAAGAAAAATGTATGTGTACAAAATGTTTATGAAGTCATTTTTATATTAACTGATTATCACAGAATCACTGGCTCTTAGTGTCATTTTTATTAGGTCCACTTCTACTAATTACACAACATCTACTTCATCAGAGATTAGACTCCGTACAGATCAATAATTGTGAATAATAATAAATAATTATCATCACCTATATAAAGTATAACAGCCTACACCTAGGTACAGGTTAACACCTGATGGCTTTTCTTCTGGGCTTTTGGATTACAACAAATGTGTTTTAGAAACACACGGTTATAACAGCCAGAGAAAAGTCTAAAACAGGAATCAAGGGTCAAGAGCCCAACTAAAGCAAACACTGATCTCTAACATGGTTACTTCAAATGAAACAATAAATCAACATCTAAACCTTAGTTCATTCTCAATAAGATCTTCTGTAGACTTCTGACAGAAATAAAGTCAGTCTGGTTATTAACAAGTGGAGCTGCTGATGCTGTTTGTGGGGTTGTTTAATCAGATCTTGAGAGATTTCATGTATTTTATTTCAGTTGATTTCATCTAAGTCTGTGTCTGAAGTCAGTTGTAGTAGTTCTTGTGTTTCTCTTTTCTTCAGTGATTCTGTTTGTTAACAGCAGCTGTTCATCACTAATCCTTCTTTCAATGAACTCAACTGAATTAAGTTCAGAGTACTCATAACTGTTAGTTTTTTCAACTTAAATGGTTTAAGGCAATCGGTTTCCTCAAATGGTTTGAGTTAACATAACTTAAGGATATCTGTTTACTCAAACCGTTTGAGTTAAGTTTACTTGTCAGGTTTTACAGTCAAGGCAATCTGTTTACTCAAACGATTTGAGTTAAGTTAACTTGTCGGGTTTTACAGTGTGTAATCACAGCTATCAATGTGAACGCCATCTATATGAATAGAGTGCGATTTATTGACTTTATGGCGCATTTATATGATTACCATCTCTATAACTGGCCATCAGCACGTCAACACGTGATAATTGACTATATGACCAGAAATCATTGTAAATGCTGCATTTCTAGCAATCTCAGGATGTTCTGTAATTGGCTTACAAAGTTAAATATTTTTCATATTTCTTATTTATTTTTCTTACTCAAATTTTTCTTATTGTATCTTTCTAGTGCTCAAATAAATCACTTATATGATGTCTAAGTTTCTGTCTATTGTTTTATAATTGAAAAAAAAACTATGCAGTGGTATGTTTAATGACTAAAATAGTTTGTAGAATACGTCAATACAGTTGGTAAATATATTTTATATTTGGGGGGGGGGGGGGTTGCAGGAATCTCATTTTTCATGGTATGGTTTTCATGGTATGTTCTTCAGATTTGAAATAGAAACTCATGAGACATTTGACTTTCAACCCATTACTTTTCTAGATTGCAGGACTGATTTAATGTATTTTTATAGCTATCAAATAAATAAAAAAATCAGTGTGGAAAAAAAAAAATTCAAGGCACTTCAGTGTCTATAACTTTTAATATTTTTGAGCATTATCAACTCTGGTTGATAAAAAGTAAAGCCCAAAGGGTCTTTTTCCAAAGACACCAAAATTATGTTTGTAACACACTGAAGTAAGGAACTGTTACAATTTTAAGTTAGGTAGAGCACTTTCAACTGTGAGTCCCATAATGGGGGGTGCTGGCTAAGAGGTTAAGATATTATAAAAATTAACATCATAATTTTCTGTAAATCTGCTTTGAAACAATTGCTATTGTTAAAAGTGCTATAGAAATCACTTTACTTGAATTGACAGATATTTTATCACATACTGTTTTATCTGAGATAGTCGTGTATCTGTTAGATTCAGGATTTCATAGTAAAGTGGTCAGTTAATGCTAAAGTTAGACGGAGTTTCATATGAAATGGAAAAAGTCCTTCAACCACACGCTAATGACGCCTTAGCACTGTCTGTGTTAAAAGTCAACCGCAAACATTCAGCAATGTTCAAACACAACTGTTTCCAGCAAATCTACACAGACGTAAATCAGATGCAAAAATGTTTCTTGTTTCGGGGATTTGTTAAAAAGAATTTAAAAAACACATTCTTTAAGAGGCTATAAGAGTCAAACACGAAAATGTTTCAGTGTTTCACAAGATTAAAATCATTTGTTAAAAGTATTTTATATTCTTTAAGAGAGAATTTCATTAATCCACCACTGAATTACACTTACAATCCTAAAACTCAATGTACAAGTTTTCAAGCGCTGAGATGAAACGACAGACTCTGAGGTAGTCACAAGAGCACAAAATTATCTGTATCTGAATCTAAACAGTATCTGAAACTGAAGATTTTAACTATGATGACATCAGCTGACAGGAAATACTTCATCAGAGGCTCATTTTGAGCACTGGAAGCATGAACTAATGGACGGGGGCGGCAGTGGCTCAGTGGTTCATGTAGGTTGTCTACAAACCGGAAGGTTGGTGGTTCGATCCCCGGCTCCACCTGACCAAGTGTCGAGGTGTCCTTGAGCAAGACACCTAACCCCAGCTGCTCCCGATGAGCTGGATGGCGCCTTGTATGGCAGACACCGCCGTCGGTGTGTGAATGAGTGAGTGGATGGGTGAATGTGAGGCAAATTGTAAAGCGCTTTGGATGGCCATGTGGTCTGTTGAAAGCGCTATATAAATGCAGTCCATTTACCATTTACCATTTACCATATGATAAGAACAAATCCATGTTTGATATTAATATAGCATAACAAGAAATGTATAAGCAGTTTTTTGAGGGGTGGTCATTTCTTCAGACTGGGAACAAGATTCAAGATTCAAGATTTTTATTCGTCACATTCACAATTATATAGAGCATATATAACCAGCAGTGCACTGTGAGTCAGGTCCGCTCCATGGACAGTGTAATTATTAAAGAATACAACACAGATGAAAATATACATAAATATAGCTATGAAAGAATGGAATAAAAGTAAACAATAAAATATAAGAATAATATATATATATATATATATATATATATATATATATATGTATATGTATACTGTACGTAGAATTAAATATAGAATGGAAAATAATGTGGAACACCAGAAGTGTAAAAAGTCTGGGGAAAATATCTGCAAAAAGTCCAAAAATTGTCAAATTCTTTTAAAAGGAAGTTGTTATTTACTGTGTGAGCAAAGTCAGTAAGTTTTAGTCTAATGTGATAACATGAATTAGCATTTTAAAGAAAAACTAAATATTCTCGGTTCAATATGACCGCACCACAATACAAGGGCTAATTATTATTTATTATAACATTTATTACTTTTACAAATGTAATAGCCATTAATACATTTAACACGTACCTTCTTTGTCTGTTTTTCTACATTTCCTGCAAATACAAACTATCACGACTGGTGCAACAATCAGCAGAGATCAGTACTTTAGATGTTGAGTCTGGAACTATACAGATAGACACTTATTGTGATCTATTGATAAGTGAACACAGTTAGTAATATTTTTCTCCTTTGTTTGAATTAATTAAAAAAGTTTTTAGTTCATTCCAATCTCTACTGTGGCTTACAGTAAAAATCAAATTGGACTTCATTTTCTTCATTTCAGGCTTAAACGCAGCGGAGTGACATTCTGTAGTATGCATATAGATATGTAAAGTACATCAAATTCATCCAAATGACAGAGATTTTTATGTAGAGTAAAAAAAAGAAGGAGAAACATAGCTCAACAATTGTCAAAAATGACATTTATAAGCATAAAAATGCTGAACATGTCTTAAAGATGTACTGAAACAGTGGCCACATTTAAATCTAGACTCAAAACACATCTGTTTAGCTGTGCATTTACTGAGTACTGTGCTACGTCTGAATGATTGCAATGTATTTTTATGTATCCTCGTTTTATTATTATTATTATTATTATTATTATGAACTTTTAATTGATTTTAAATCATTTTTTTATCATTTCAAAATTGTATTCCTTGCTTTTGTTGCTTTTTATAATTATTTCATTTTAATTTATGTAAAACACTTTGAATTACCATTGTGTATGAACTGTGCTATATAAATAAATTTGCCTTGCCTTTTATCATTGTAACCAGCTACAGTCATTTAAATCAACTAAACACATTTTAATCAAATCAATATACACATCAGTGCAGCTGTACCAGAACATGGCTGACAGAGTTTGCTGATGTTCAGATGTGTGGTCTGGTTTGTGATGGGATTGTTGATCACACAGCTGTAGCTGTTTTTCTCCTGATATTCCACCTCCAGAGGTAGAGAGAGACTGATGCTGAGATCAGACACACTGATGCTGGACAATAAACTGTTTCCTTTGTACCAGGAGAGAGTCACATGACCCACATTCACCACTGAACACAACAATGAACAATTCTGCTGTGATGATGATGATGATGATGAAGATGATGATGATGAACAGTCTCTGGTAATATTAGGAACAGACAGACGAGCTGAGAAAGATTAGAAACAAACATAATCACTATGTGTTAAGTGAGAGTTCGTGATGTCATTCAGTGAAAACAAAATATTTAGGATGCATTTACTTTTAAAACTATTGCAAATAAAAGACAAATATTTATCTCACCATAGACAGTCAGATTAAAACTTTTGCTAACATTTCTGATAATCTGTAGTTGATATTCTCCAGTGTGTTCAGTTCTGGTGTTTGTGATGATCAGAGATCCAGTTTGATGATCCAGCTTCAATCTGTCTCTGAATCTTTCATCAAGAACATCATCATATACAGTGACGCTGCCGGCCATTACACTGATTTCAGCTACTGAAGTGTTTTCAGATCCAAACCTCCACAGAATCACATCATCATCCATCATTTCAGTAAAACCAGAGTCTAGAGTGACTGAATCTCCCTCCAGCACTGACACTGACTCCAATGCATTAACACCAAATGTACCTGAAGAGTTTGATCAAAGATGAAAAGGTAAACAATTTTATCATCTTATTAAAAGTTTTTAAATTATTATTCAAAAGTGAAAAATCTATAAATAAATAAATAGATTTCATGGGATATTCACATGAAACTATTTTTATGGATTTGGTGAGCTCATGTGAACAGACTGACTGAATTTGTCCTTAATTTGATCTCCTGCGATCCAATAGTTTGTACAATAGTTTTCCTGTTCATTTTCAGAATGTCTTTTACTCCGATATAATGAATGCAAATCAATCTTATTACTCTATATAAAAACCAAAGCATGACCTAAATCAGCTGAAACATTAAATAATAATAAAAAAAAACATACATTTGTAACTTACCATCCAATTGCCACAAACACAAGCAGAACAAAATGACAACATGAACCATTTTCTCTGAGCACTCTTAATATTATCATGAAACTCTATGAAGACAGCTCAGACTTGACAGAAGTGTGATGTAAGTGTGTGTGTGTGTGTGTGGATCCTCCCCCAACAGGATTCGACCACCCTTCACTGACCACACACTGGGTTTCACTTAAATTACAACTAATATATGGCATTTATTCAGATTTACTATACAGTGGCAGAAAACAATCTCTACAGGCAGATGTTAAATGATTATTGCAGTTTGTTATTTCAATCTTTTATATGTTTTTTTTTTTTTGTGGCAATGTCTCTGTGTGTAAATTATATATTATATAGTAAGAATAACTGGTTCCTGTAACTCTCAATAGACTGTTTCTCATGCATCAGTAAAGGTGTTTTTTTTTTTTTTTTGTAAAAAGGAAGTCAAATCGTAAAGTTCATATTAAAAAAGGAAATGAAAACACTCTTTACCCACCTAACCTACTACTGACCCACACGCATAAACTCGCATCCAGTAAAACACAGCGGGTTTCCATCCATCAGCTCACATTACATTTCTTTGAAGATAAACGTGACCACAGAATGTTTCACTTTGACACATCAACTACGCGCATTAGGTGGATCGCGTTCATTCTCTTCGCTAGAAGAAGGAAGAAAGAAAGAAAGAAAGAAAGAAAGAAAGAAAGAAAGAAAGTAATAAATATAATGTGGTTTAAAAAAAAAATCCTCCTCTGTATTGTACAACCATAGCCGGGGCTGAAAATGTTCTTCACCTTCAAGGCTATTTTTGTTTTCAGTTTAAAACGAAACGAAAGTAAACTTGTCCATAGATTACATGATCTTCTGAGAAATGAGCCTCGAAACGAAAATGAAATTGCGCTACATTATCTATGGATTTAGCCTCTGCTTCATAAGTAACATCACTAATAATTGATCTACAGGTTTAGGCTGGCGCTGGTCTCACTGAAAAACCAGCTGATGAGTGCTCAAACGTTAAAAGCTGCAAACAATTGCACAAGCTAAAACCTAAAGCAGGTGTAAGACAGTTTTCAGCAGGGATAACAAAATTGCATTGTAGCTAGATATTTTACTTGCTTATTGTTATGAGTTGCCTAATAGAAAACAAATGTAATCAATACACGATACTAGAGGTGGGCAGATCGATACTAATATCGATAATATCGATACCAACGTTGGTATCGGTATTGATCGATACCAACGGGAAAATATCGATACTTAAGTTTTAGTTTCTCTCGTTTTGCGACCTGGCCGTGTTTATCAAAATGCTGCTGCTGTCACAGAGCAGAGCAAGCTCTTAAGAGTGCTGCTCGTGCTCGACACTGCTCTCCGCCCCCTCTCTTGTGTTGTACCGTCACGTGACTCACCACTAGCGCTACCACCAGCAGTCAGGCGCGCGCACCGCTCAGCCGCGCATTTCTAACAGCAGTCAGTCAGAGGCGGAGAGAAAGAGGAGCGTTGTATGGCTGTATTTTCAGGCCGATCTACCCTTTTTGTGTTAGCTGTGAAAGTGATACTAATTTCTATATTTAAACTTCGCCTAGATGTGCACCAGACTTAATTATTTTTATTATTTTATCAATAGCTGATTCTCCAAGAGCAGTGGATATTACAAGGCGCCTATCAGAAATGATTGTGAAGGAACTGCAGCGTCTTTCCATTGTGGAAGATGTCGGCTTCAGAAATTTTGTATAAGGAGAATTTGTTTTATATTGTGTAGTAAAACGTTGTGACTTTAAGAAAAAAATCCTGAAAAGAAGTGCACTAAAGAGGAGACATTTTTTTATTAACATGCTACTTGAAAAGAGAATTTGTTTTTACATTTTTTATATTTGTGAAGTAATCATTTTGTTACTTTGTTTATTTAAATAAATCAGAAGTAACCAAAAGTTGTTTCTGAACAAAAGCTTTTGTAGTACTGATTAATAACCCAAAATTCAAATCACAAAAACAAATTAAAAGTCATGAAAATTCATTTAGATTTAGGTTGAAGACGCATCCACCTTAATTATTAAAAAGTATCGGTATTGGTATCGGTATCGGCGATACTGGCCCTGTATTTACTTGGTATCGGATCGATACCAAATCTAGCGGTATCGCACACCTCTACACGATACACACCCTCCCCTCTCCTCTCACATATCTACAATAATAGCACAGCTAAGTTACTATCGCTTTCTTTATAGCCTACTGCAACGGCGGAACCAGCATGTGATAGCGTCCCATGTATTTATTTCTCTTTTCGTGTTATTACCGATTTAACTGATTAATCAGGGGAACAGAAGCTACAAACATGGGAGGCTACCTTGTGCTCACTTTGTTTGTTTTTCTTGTTGATGGTAAGTCATTTGACTTTATAGTTTGAACATTTGCACTGACAATGCATATGCAATACAACTGTTGCATTCATGTAAAAACTCTGCATGAATCGAAAATTGCATTGTGATATTTGCTTTGGATAAATGTCTCTGGCAATCTCTCTCTCCCTCTCTACACTGTATATAGGCTAGTAGAAAATCTAAATTTAAATAAACTTAAGCGAGGGTAGCGTATCCGAGCGGTCTAAAGGAGAAGAACCCGACTGCAAGTACATTAACTTGACTCACTGTCTGATTAATTGAATCACGAGATGTTAGTTGCTGCAAGTTTAATCTTCTAGACCAGTCGAATTCACAAATAAATCATTGGGACATTCTAAAGCGCTTAATGTGAAAGTACGTGGCTTTATGCATTAAAACGGTGTTTTAAAAAGACCAAACTCAGTAAACAAATTATTATTAAAGCATTCTACTCAGAGACAAGAAGATATGATGACAGAATACGAACGCAACACGTTTAATTACGCGTTAAGCATTTTCCTCCCATAACCTGCTTGTCTGTAAATAGAATGCTTTATTAAAAATGTTTTGTGTTTGGAGACACCCAGACAGCAAGCAGTTTTTGGCCCAGATCCGGCCCACATCTGGCCAACATGGATTTCACACAGGCCAGATGTGGGCTGGATCTGGGCCGAAACTGCTTGCTGTCTGGGGAGCGGAATGTTGCTGCTCGGATCGTATTCGAATTCTGAGTATGGGTCACCATACTTGGCTGTATTCACTGTCAGTTTCACTGTCACTTTCAACTTAACTCACCAATTGAGTGTACACTCTAAACATAAGAGTCAAACAGAAAACGAAAGTTTTGCTCTGATATTCAAAGAAATGATTCCAGCTTCAGTTTCACTTCACTAATATGACCTTCAATGGTTGACTAAACAGATGATAAAGTGTTCAAGTAGTTAATGTATTAAATGTTTATCTGCGATTATCCTACCTCACATTTTCTTTTCCCCATGAAAAATGTAGAACAGTGAATCCCATCTTCTGTGATTGTATTCACCGAATTCATCTTTTGCCATTTAAACGACAAACAATTAAAGTTAAGAAAGTCAAAAATATTGTTTGTCACTGTCTCCAGGTCTGGTTGCTGACACATCTGGATTGAACTTGCTGTCAGTGATGGAGGGACACAATGTGACTCTAAGCACAGGAGTTACCAAACAACAACGTGACAAGATGCTGTGGTATTTCAACAATACTCTGATAGCTCTGATCAATGGAGATCCCAGTAAGAGTTGTCTGTATTATGGTGAAGGAGGGATATTCAGAGACAGACTGAAGGTGGACTATGAGACTGGATCTCTGATCATCACAGATATCACATCTCAACACGCTGGACGTTATGAAGCAAATTTCATCCAAAGCAAGAGCACGGGAACCAGCCAAAGCTTGAATCGAAACAGCAAGTGTGACGGCACAAAAATCACCAGAAAAATGAGCAACATCGGCGAAGCCATCAAAACTTTAAGTGTTTCTGTCACTGGTGAGTATAATTCGGTGGTTATTCAGTTATTCAGGGATCCATTCAATCACATGCTGCATTTTATAACAATTACTGTTAAACTCAGCAATTCTTTGAATGTGGATGTTTAGATGGTATTAGAAATATTATAATTTGGTCCTCTAAGACTCTTTATCAGAAATAAAATTAGAATTGATCACGTTGACTAATGATGTTCCTTATTCCACAATAACAGCTGATATTAGAAACAGGACACTGTAGGTGGTTTGTTCCTTGTTTGGAAAGGTTTTCCTGCAGCTACAAATAAATATAAATGGTTTTATAAAAAATAACGGATTAAAAAGTGATACTAAATAAAAATAATTGTGTTTTTTATTGTTTATTCATTATCATTCCCTTGTGTTTTTCAGCCTCTCTCTCTGGTACTGACAAACCCAACAAAGTATCATACAATGAGGACAAGGAACAAGAGCATGAGAGCAGTATGTTTTCTCCTCCCTTCCTTCTTTATTTATTTACAGTGTTCATTTATTTTTAACTGACTGTAAACTAAAAATATGTTATTTTAAATGTATAAATCAAAAGATTTAGCAATATATATATATATAAAGGTATTTCATAAGCAATAATTTCAAAAATTTTAACAGAGGAATTAGTCTTTCAGATCTCTATAGGATCTTTGAGAGGCTCCATAAAAAGAATATATCCAGTGAATACTGTACAACAGACTGTCAGATTCACTCACACTAATGTCTCTTTTCTAAATTCAGGTGTGTCTTTAGGTCTTATAGCTGGAATATGTGTTGGTGTGTTGCTGCTAGCTACAGCTGCTGTTCTTGGTGTGATTTACTATCATTGCAGGAGATCTAGCAAGGGCAAGTATCACCTACAGATAAGATTTTGACAGGAAAACCATCTTTATTAAGTAAAATTAGTGTTTAATTGTCTGTGCATTTTTTTTAACAGAAAACATTGAGAAAAACAAGTTTGAGCAGCTGCTGAAAGTCCCATTGTGAGGTAAGATACTGCGTTATTGTACATTGAAAAAAAAATTGCAAACAATTTATTTTAGCTATATTTAAATGAACAAATTTAGTTCATTAACTTTTAACATTAGTTTTATTTAAATGTAGCTAAAGGTATTTGGATTAATAAAGGCCTTTCCGAAGTGAAGCGATGCATTTTTTGTAAGAAAAATATCCATATTTACAACTTTTATAAACGTTAATCTCTAACTTCTGCTAACTGTCGTACACGCGTTCACTAGAGAGTAGAGGTCTTCACAGTGCACCCGAGACCCGTCGACCCCGGACCCGACCCGAGACCCGTACGGGTTCGGGTCTATATTTTAAATCATCAGCCGGGTCCGGGTCGGGTCCGAATCTATTACCTCGGGTCCCGGGTCTGTTTAACATTGTGTGTAATACCCGTGCGATCGCCGATCGGAGTCATCGGACTCGGAGAACATCCGGCCGTGATCAAAGACTGCTTGTGTTTTTTGTAACTTGCAACTTGTAAAATTAGGAAAAGAAAAGAGTGAGCCAAAAAAAGTGATCTCTCTCTCTCTCTCTCTCTCTCGCTCGCAGACTCAAGAGTTAATACAAGTGCACGCACGGTAATGCTTGCAGACTTGACACACTCATGTTTAATATATTTCAAATCAGCAACACAATCTGAGGTGAACTGTCACATGAATGTTTTCTATTACGCTCAAATTGCGTTAAGGCATTTTAGGTTGATAAAGCTAGCACGCATGTGCAGTCATGTTTCTATGGCAAGCAGTGAGGGACACCTCGACCGCAAAACCGCGTTTTACATTTTCTCCCATTTTTATATTATTATAAATGAACCGTTTAATCTTAAAGTTTTAGTGGTTCAGATTCAGACTCGATGCTGAGCAGAGAGCACAGACAGAGATCAGATGATAATAAATAAATAACGTCAGTGGCCATGGCATTGCACGAGCGATCGTTATTATAGTTCAAAAGGCAAACAGTCTAAGTTATTATGCGAATTTAACTCGAGTCAGAATGTACATGTGCACAGTAGCATTTGTCATCCGTCACCGTGACATCAAGCGGACTTTTGAAGCTGAAATAATGAGTGGATTCAGCTTGGACTTGGAATAACGAGAGGAATAACATGAATAACTTTCTTGAAGGAGGATTGTAATGCATCACAGGCAGTCAGGTACAAGGAAGAGAGAACACGGCTCTTTAAATTAGGTGAGACAAAAAGCTGTATTCTTCGCAACAGGTTTATTGACTTGTAATAGCAATTTAAGGTGGAATATGTCAACGTCGGGTCCAGGCGGGTCTGTGTCTTCCCGGCGGGTTCGGGTCCAGATTTCAAGTAATATACGGTCCGGGTCGGGTCCGGGTAGGCATTTCTCGGATCTACACGGGTCCGGGTCCAGCTTTTGAAATAATAGACGGGTCCGGGTCGGTTCGGTGTAGTACATTACGGGTCTCTGTCGGGTTCGGGCAAGAATTTTTGGACCCGTGAAGACCTCTACTAGAGAGTAGCATCATCAGATGATGTAGGCCAGGGGTCGGCAACCTACAGCACCTGTGCCAACAGTGGCACACAGAGGGATCATCGCTGGCATGCGAGCAATAGGGAAAACTGCATACTGATGTACATTTTGGGGTAATAACTTCTCTTAGTCACACAGCCTGATAGGATCTAATAATACTATTATAGTATGAGAATTAACTTGCGCTAAACTACAGATGTGCGTGAAAACGCTGCACATACTAGACGCTTCAGATCAAAGCCTCAGCAGTCTAACATCTCGTCAATGTCAAAATGACTGAGATGGCCAATCAAATCATAGTAGGCGGGGTTTACTGTTCACAGAAGCAAAGCGCGAAGCGTCTGTTTAACGTTAAATTTGGCACGTCATGCCGAAAAGGTTGCCAACCCCTGATGTAGGCATAGTGTAAACTCCTTTGAGAATATGCTAGTCTCTCGAGGAACAAGTTTTGTTTACAGCAAAGGAAAAGAGTAGTATGAAGCTGCAGACTCGGAGCCTGCTGCATCTACAGTCCCGCACCCATAGTCCTGCATTCTCAGACCCCTTGCAACCCGATCTCACGGCAATTCGTACATATTTTAGGAGGTGGCTAATTTTACGAGTTTCACAATTCATATGAATTTGTAGGAATGACCTAAACCTAACCCCGCCCCTAAACCTAACCGACACAAGGGTTTAGACAAATCATATAACACCGTACGAGTGAGGTTGTACAAATTATCGATCTCGAAAAATGAGGGCACTGAGAATGCGGGACTCTGGGTGCCGGACTGTAGATGCAGCAGGCTCAGGCTCCGAGTCTGCAGCTTCATAATATTGAAGGAAAACCAGAGTCCTCTTGGCTTATACTTAAATCCTCCGACATTTTTCTTTCCAAATCTTCATTTTGTACTACTAATTCGTGACTGGTGTTTTGTTTTGCTTTCTCCTCTGCGCTTCCACGTTTGTCACTCGCGTATTCGTCATTGTGTTTGCCCACATCCTACGTCATCCGGTGGACACCACTTTCTCGTGAACGTGCGCATGACAGGTAGCGGAAGCTAAAGATAAAGGTTTAATAAGTTGTAAATATGGATATTTTTCTTACAAAAATGCATTGTGCTGCTTCAGAGGGCCTTTATTAACCCCTCTCGGAGCTGTGTGGACTTCTTTTATAATGGATTGGTTCAGTTCTTTATTCTGGGCTACCATCCACTCCCATTATAAAGCTTGGAAGAGCCAGGATGTTTTTAAATATAACTTGTATTTGTCTGAAAGAAAAATGTCATATACACCTGGCTTGAGGATGAGTAAATCATGGGGTAATTTTCATTTTTGGGTGAACTATTCCTTTAATATAAAGTAAATTATGTATCCATGTTGCCATTTCATGTCATCAAAATAATGCTGACCCCTATTACAGTCCAACATATGTATAAAACAATGTGGATTTTTTAAAATAATGCAAGTCTTTCATGGGTTTTCTACTACATCTTTCAGTAAGACACATCATGTATATTATATTAAGGCATACAAGCCTTAATACCCGGAGTTCCCTTTAAACGGAATCCTGTTAAATTGATGACAGATGTGATGATTTTTAAAAATAAATAAATAAATAAACTGTAAACATTGATTTGTTGTTTTCTTACAGAACGACAAAGGTCGAGTGATTTGACAAGATTGAAACAGGAACTGGGCCCCCTCAGATTTTTGAGACGAATGGATTTCAATTATAGGGATGCACCAGTACCAGTTTTCCAGAACCAATCTGATTCCAATACCAAATTTATAAACACCTTGACATATTCAGATATAAGTAGAACAATTTAGTGGGGAAGAAAAGTTAACCAAATCTTGTAATATGTTCATTAAAAATACAAATGACTATTTATATTCTTATAAAACTATGAAAAATTACTGAAAAATATTATACTATAAATTAGAAGATCTTTGTTTAAGATATGCTTTTTAATAGGATAGATAAGTTAGATAAGATAAAGGCATAGCCTACAGCCAATTATATAATGTTTTAATATTATAAATATTATTTATATATAGATGATTATATTTTACAGTAAAATCTTGATTAAAGGCTAAAAAGACCCATATTTATTTTGTATGTTATATCAGTCATGGCTGAGTATTTCTTTGCTTAATCTCTGTAAGAAATGTTTTTCTATCATTTATTATTCCATGTAATCATTATCTTGTTTTTGATTTCCACAAAGCATTATGTTTAATTTTCCTTTTTTCACTTAAAAAAAAAACAAAAAATAAAACACGTTTTTTTTTTTTTTTTTTTTTTGCATTTATCGGACGCTAAGAAAAGGCGCGCCAAGCTGTTTCTTTCTTCTTCTTTTGTTCATTAGTTGTTTATATGCTTAGTGCATTTCGACACCTAATTGATGGCTGTGCAGTCATTTTTATTTTTTTCCATTTAATCTTTAATCTTTGAGAATGTGAATTATGTTGTTTGTTTTATTCTAATTATATATTAAGTCATATCAGATATGAATTTTGATTTAGAATTTAGACATTATAGAAAGTGCCGATCCATGTGTGAGTTAATATAAAATGTAATAAATAAAATAAAAATATATAAGTTAAACATTACCTTGTCATAGTGTTTTATAATTTATACAGATAACTCTTATATATGCCAATAAAATAAATAATCATATTAGAATAATATATTACCTTATCTATTAGCCTACTTATATTAATGCTTCCTCATTAACATCAATGAGATATATATATATATATATATAAATAATAGGCTATATTACATATTGTAATATTATATAATGTTGTGTACTATCTGAAGGCTCGCTGAAGTGAACTAACCCTGGAACAGAAGCTGCTCCAGAGCAGGTTAAGTTCAAAGAGTGAGTTGCTATGACTACTAACATACCCTGAAAGTTACCTCCATTTTTGGAACCGAAAGTTGAGGTTATCCGCTTATTTACTCTTAAACATACCCGGGTACAGGGCCGCGGGAAGTAATTTTGAACAGGGGGTGCTGTGAATTTTTTTATTTATTTTTTTTTGGACAAAAAACCTATGAGCCTATAGGCCCATTTAAAATACATTTAAAAAATAAATACATTGAGATTTACTACTTTATTGTCATATACACTTCAGTGCACAGGGTCTGAAACACACAGACATCAGTTCTCAGATATGCGCAATGCCTTATTAATCTGAAGCAGAAGCAGAATCAGAAATAATAGTTTAATAATCGAAAGAAAACGAAATAATTACTTTCATTACAATTTCAGATAGCCTATACATACATGCAACTTATTTAGAGACAACAAATAATATTACAACAAAATATAATATTAATCAAACTTCACAATAATGCTAAAACAATGCAATCGATTTGGTCAGCTGGCTTAATTGAGTCACTGCACGTTTATGTCACACGCAACTCTATTAACTCCAAAATCTTTTTACGCACACCACAAGGAAATAATCTCTGACTATTTAAGCAATTTGTTTATTGAACCGTTCTCCACATCCATTACGCAAAAAACACACGCACAGTATAAAGCTTTCTGTCTCCATCTCCATCCTTTTTACACAAACCACAAGGAAATAATCTCCAACTATTTTAAACGTTATTTAACAGTTCTCCACAACCATTACGCAAAGAACACACGAACGAAATAATACTCTCCATCCCCACCACCTTCCAAAAATACTATAGTATATTACTTACAATTGCTTGGCTAGTCAAAGCGGATCCCACACTCGTTGCCAAAAAAATAAATGTTACAAGCGCGGCAGCACAATGCTCTTACCTGAGCTTCATGCAGGCGGGGTGCCCTGGTTACAGGTGTACAATTGTCGAGGTGCGCTGTATTAAATAAAGATGAATGTATTCTGCATGGAACGAGCGGGAAACCTCGTTACTCGGCGACCAAACCTGCCAGCCTGACGTTGACAACATAACTTCCGAACCCGTGTTGATTAGGCCTCAAAATATGAAATTAAAATCCAAAATATACGTAATAGACTGCGTGTGTCAAAATCATTTTCTAAAATATTCATAAGGAATTTATAAATTGTGCAAAACAGTTTAATAGGCCCACATTTTTTTTTATCTCCCTCTCGTCACTAGGGGGTGCTGCAGCACCCCCAGCACCCCCACTTCCCGCGGCCATGCCCGGGTATGTCACATAACCTGCTTTCTGGAATACCCCCCTGGTGGTGGAGGTAGTCACTGTAATGCCTACTGAAATGGAAATGTTTTTTTTTCTTTGTACTTTATTTGTATCTATTTACAAATAATCTAACTGTAACACTGTTTCTGAAATACTTTGTGATTATTAGGAAAATGGACAAATCTAAATAGACTGTGTAAATGTTGTTTAAATGCTATTAAAATTATCTGTCTTTTATTTGCATCTCTGTACTATGTATTAGCCAACTATGAAACAGAGCACAAAGTTGCTTCTTGGAGCTACAATTATATTCATTTCTCCGCAGAGAAACATATATTAAGCTATTCTGTATAAGCGGACCACAAACCCATCATTAACAAAATTTACATGGATATATTCCACATGAAGTACTACACTCCCCATAATCCTGTCTGTGAATAAACTCTGTTTAAATGCTGTAAAAAATTCACGTGTAGACCAAATAAGAGCTGTAAAAATCTCCCTCCTGATTATATGGGGATATAAGGGATGATATCACCCCAAAATTAAAATTGTGTTATTAAACACTTACCCCATGTCGTTCCAAACCCGTAAAAGCTTTGTTCATCTTCGGAACACGATGTAAGATTTTTTGGATGAAAACCGGAGGGCTTGAGAGTGTCTCATAGACTGCCAAGTAAGTAACACTGTCAAGGTCCAGAAAAGCATGAAAAGCATCGTCAGAATAGTCCATCTGCCTCCAGTGATTGAACCGTAATCTTATGAAGCGACGAGAATACTTTTTGTACACGAAGAAAACAAAAACAACGACTTTATTCAACAATCCATCTCGTGTCTCTTCAAAACACCGCAGCGCCATTTTTGGCAAATCTGAGCTGTATGCAGATGGCGTAGGAGTCGAGCGACAAGGATGCATTGTTTACGTGTATTGGTATTTACGCTTTTGAATGAAAGCAGTGCAACAGCGCAGCGCGGCTGACACAGAGGAGCGTACACCTCCTGCGATTTGTCAAAATGGTGCTACGCTGATTTGGAGAGACAAAGAGGAGAGGAATTGTTGAATAAATATTGAGGTATCAGTATCTTACTCGAGAGGTTGAAAATCTGAATGTGATAACTTGTGAGCTCTTTTTGCGGTATTGCATATGGTAGCATATGCTACCCATATGCTTCCATACTTGTTCACTTGTGGAGATGTAAGAGATCAGAGCAGGGGGCGGGGCTTTGGTACGAATGAAGACATTTTATTGGTCGATGCCCGACCAATGAACAAATTTGTTTTATGCATATGTATCAGTTATTTGTAAAACACTGCAAACAATTTTCACTGAATATCCTTAGCTTTTACAGGATTTTAAGACACTACATTAATTTTTTTTTTCATTCAGGTATTATTTGGTAGACAAATAATGCAACACTGTCTGTGAGACAGTCTGTGATACTCACTGTTTTCATCCAAATAAATTGAGTTCTGAAGATGAACAAAGTTGTATGGGTTTGGAACGACACGGAGGTAAGTGATTCATGACAAAATGTGCATTTTGTGGGGGAGTATCCCT
Source organism: Carassius auratus (assembly GCF_003368295.1). Lineage (NCBI taxonomy): Eukaryota > Metazoa > Chordata > Actinopteri > Cypriniformes > Cyprinidae > Carassius > Carassius auratus. The sequence continues at coordinate 29,674,269 of NC_039264.1, read as the reverse complement.
TTAATCTACATATGAGAACATAATAATTGTATGTCTATAATGGTGAGTTAAAAAGTTTTGGGTAAAATTATTGTAAGTGTCCTTTTGGTCTTTGCTTTAAATTGTTATGTACATATATGTCCTGTAGGGGTCACTCTTGGTTTATTGTTAACAAAATATGAGAGGGAAACCTTCTTTCAGGTAACAGGTGTTGCTGTAGGAAAAGTGCACACAGTTTTTGACCGCTTCACCGCTAGACTGTTTGTACCACGCTATGCATGTTGTTGTTGAGGTGAAGGACTGGTGGATTTATTGACTGTTTGTTTGCCTGAATGTAAATGAAGACCAGTAACGGTAAAATAAACGTGCAACGAGCATTTTAACATCTTGTGTGGCCATTCCAGTTAATAGTAATCCAAGAGTGCACGTCTATTTACAAGCACCCCTTCCAGCATCCCTCAGCTGCTTAAAGTATTAAATTTGGCCACTTACAATTACCATTACCATTCATCCTGGATTTATAGTTTATTGCTTTTATAACACCGCTAAAACAGTGCATCAAGAAAATACTGCAAAACAACAAAGCACACATTATGAAAATAAGAAAATCATGTATTGACAGAAATAAATGGCAGTATAGAGAATGAAGGGAAATATTTTAAAAAATATTAATCGTTTAAGCCATTAGGTAGCCTCAATGTACAGCATATTGAATAGTATAAAGCAACGACAAACCCTTTTTATGATCAAAAAAAGGAAAGCATTGTTTCAACATTATAGTCAACTATAACTTTAGACCATGTTAACTTTATTCTTCTTTCCTAAAATTTCATGGTTTATTTTTCCAAATAAAATAAATGTTTTTATAAGCTTGACAATTCTATCTGCAACCACACATTAAACCTTTAGTTGTTTTCTTTGATAACTGTATTTGAATTTAAACCATTGCATATATTGTCATCTTTACAGGTCTGTTTCTTGTCCCCTCCTCCCATCAGATGTCAAACCATTAAAGCAACAGAATGAGCTTGTGCGTGTGTGCAGTGAGAAGATATATGCTTGCGCTCATCCGAAGCTTGCAAATATTAAGCTCTCTCTGAAGTATTGTGATTAAATGGACAAATTCACACAAAATTATGTCAAAATGCCCGTCTTGGTAAGTAATCTATAGCTAGGATGGCCATAGGTGAGTGTGATTTTACAAAGTACAACATGTTCCTAGACATCCTTGTTGATGCAGAGCATTGCATCTGTTTCTGAAGAGAATGCACCACCAATCTACATAAATGGACTTATGCTCACCCGAATCATTCTTGATCCAGCCTCATCTAGAAGTGAGTAAAATGTTTTGTAATGAATCTTTGCAAATCGCCTTTACTAATGTGCTAATTAGCAAGTTTCAAGATGAATGCGGATAAAGTAAACAGTCCCCCAGAGAGCTGCTCGGAAGAGAGGGGCGGGGTCAGCAGAGCTCATTAACATTTCAAGGAAAATGCCACAAAAATGGCTTGATCTGAAAAGAGCTGTTTTTGACAGGGAAAAAAAATATATAGATATTTTTTATACTACAACTGAAAAATGTTAACCGACTTGTTACAGACTTTTCATTAAGACCCTAAATAATCATATCATCTTGTGGAAAATGGGCATCCTATGGCATACTATGTTATTTTAAATATAAGAATGTTGTATTGTTTTTTAAATTAAGTTTAAATTATCTAATTAAAATTATAATTTCTTTACCGTTCCTGATATTATTCACTGTTTTATCAGTGACTAAAATGTGATGTTCTATTGCTCTTCTATGGTAATATATGATGGGCTGGCCAGCCAGTGTTCCTTGATGTTGGGATAGACTCCATGCGTCCTTTGACCCTATAGAATAAGCCAAATGTATAATGAATGGATGGAATATTATTGAGAATCTTATTGACCCAACCTTATTTTCTGTTTTGAACACTAGTTGGCGCTCTATTTCAAGTGAATTCAATGGTCTCATGGCGCCACAGGCTGTTTGTATCTGTAAACATCAAGAAAATGTTGAAGTGAGTGTATATCCACTAGACACTAACATTATAGGTTTTTGTAAGTGCTGGAAATCTGTTAGTATAGTTCATGTGAAACAGCCTATATTTAATTACGAAGAGTGTTTTTTTTTTCACTATATTTGTTCGTACAGGCGCCATGTAACAGTTTCATTATAATATATTTTCTAAAAAAACTATAGCCTATATGAATATATGAATAAAGATCAATGTATTGGCTTATTATTAGAAAAGTATTAAGCCTGATTAAGACAGCAGTCAGTTTAATTAATTAAATATTTATTTTTATATAGCCTGGCATTCAACCCAGACAATATTTTGTCATGTCATAATATTTTTTTCCTCCACAATACTGTGGTTTCTATTCCATAAAATCAAAAAGCATTATTCTGGCTCCGCCCCTGATCTGACCACTCGTTACAACCAAGGTATGCCGAATATCATATCTGAATGCACAACACGTCGAACCCCGAAGCAAACATATTATGGTATTTTTATGCTTTATTAGAGTTAAAATCATACATATAGCACCTTTACAGATAAAAATGTCTGAGTTTTAGAGATGATTCTTTTTTATAATTATTTGATTTATATAATTATTATACCCTTAATCCATTCCACAAGATAACTTAGTTCAATAGTAATTATTAAGATTTTATTTAAAATTAATATGAACATATAGATAATATGCAATATAAATAAGTTTTACAATCAATAGCTTCCCTCTTTCATGGATAGATAATTTCATCGTCAATGTGTTTAAATCTTCATATTGTTTAATACTCATGAGAAGTGAAACACAGTTTCAAGGCATGTGATTGGCTGTTCATTACTGATGTCACACTTTCATGTGCATATTCTCCATTAACTCAGGATCAAGCCTGAGTTTACAGAGAAAGTTGATGATCAGCTTCATGGTACCAACAAAGCCGGCTCAGACTGGTTTGGTTTTGTCAACTCAAAACTAATCCTGTAACCCTGAGTTTGTTCAGCCACCATCATGGTACAGGCCCAAGGGGTCCGTTTCAGAAAGGAGGTTAAGTGAAAACTCTTGTTAACCCTGAAATGAGGGAAACTGGGTTTTCTGTTTCAAAACAGGAGTTGTGTCAATCCCAAGAAAGCAGGGTAAGTCAAGCCGAAAGAGAGGTAAATTATACTCAGAGTCAGTTACCATGGTAATTTACTCTGTGACCCTAACCTGGACAGGAGCAGGTTTTCTTCAGTAAACCCAGTTACGTTGTCTCCTCCCCCTTTTTAAAGCATAAGCGATGTTTAAATTCCTCATTCATTCATGCACGCTGCAAAATGCTTTTCTTACTACGTTTTTTTTTTTTTCTCTTTTTCTTATTTCAAGTATAAATATCTAAAAATTCTTAAATCAAGTTGGATTTTCTATATAAGAAAATGTTATAGGATATTTAGTCTTGTTTGCTAGTAGGATCTCAATTAAGTGATATCATCAGGTGTTAACCTGTACCTAGGTGTGGATTGTTATACTTTATATTAGTGATGATAATCATGAATTATTGAACTGTACGGTGTCTAATCTCTGATGCAATAGGTGTTGTGTTATAAGTAAAATTATCTGCCAGTGTGGTAATAAAAATAATCTTAATGCAAATGGAAAACAAGATTATTCGGAGTGTCTATTACTAAGTGCAAATTTACAGTAGCTCCGCCCTCCTATGTCACACATTGGCTTTGGAAATGGCTTGGCGCTTACTTGAATAATGCAATGATACCTATGAAAAACTACAACACACACACACACACACACACACAGCAGTTCGAATGCTGATTGATATCTTACAAAGCTGCGATTTTATATAGTTTATTGTCTTGACCATGGTGATCATATGTAGACCTGTTAGCAAAAAATAAAACAATATATATGTATGTATGTATGTATATATATATATATATATATATATATATATATATATATATATATATATATAAACAGAGCATCGTACAGCTCAATGTTCAGTGGCAGCTGTCACAGCTGAACAGTGCTCTGTTTGACCAGTCCGAGTCCTTCAGATGCAGCCTTTGATATAGTTGGCAAAATATGTTAATATTCTGACAGAATGTTGATACTTTCATTTTCAAAATAATCAGAGGTGGACTGTAAGGAAGTATATTCGTTTTTTTCACACAGACAGCAACACTACAAATATGGTATTTTACAATATGATGCCTTGTTGTAGATGACACTACCCAACAGTATATTTAGAAGGCAACTTTAAATTTAATAACCTTGAACATATTCAGAATTAAAATGCAACATACACATCAGTGCAGCAGTAATATTCATGCAAAACCATCCTAACTATTTTTTTTTCATAACAGTATTGTATACCTTTACTTTTACTCTCAATACCTTAAGAGCAAGATAATACTTTTACTTACAGGATAGTTCAGCCAGAAATTAAAATTCTGTAATCATTTACTCACCCTCAAGTTGTTCCAGGTTTGTAGTTTTTCCCCAATATGGTATTGGTAGTTACTAAAAGTAGTTTACTAAGGTACCTCAATATTTCTTCTACTAATTGCTATGTAATAGCTCTAAACTGTTCCTCTTTTCCTTCCTTCCCTAAATCAGAGCAGACTCCTGTACTGCAAGATCTTCTAAGAAGAGAACATAAACACGGATGGGTGCCACAATCCAGACCCTGGTGTTTCTCTTCTGTCTGCTAGTAGTTCATCATACAGAGTGGTCTCCAGAGTGTTTGACATGTCCCTCGTTCCACTGTCCACCGCATTGTCCTCAGAGTCACTGAGGAGGTGCTGGCTATACACCAAGAGATTGACCTCCTGAAGACCCCAGAACACATGGAGGCAGGGCTGAGGTCAAAACTGTTGTTATTTTTCTGATGTTAAACCTAAGCTATGTTATGAAAAGTACTTTCAGTAATGTATAGAACAATTTGTTTTAATGTGTAAAAAAAAATTATATATATTCACAGGAAACAGAAAAAAACATACAGAAGAAAGTTTTGGGAAAAAATTATAAGCTGCATTAAAAAAAAATGTAGCTAAATAATTACTAGAAATGAGGTTGTTTCAGTGACAATGTGACACTGAAGAACTGTAATGTAACCATTTCCCCACTGCATTCTCTTGCCTAATAGAGCATGGCTAATAAATCATGTATTTTGTTAAGCATTCTCTCAAGAAGAGAAAACAGTCTCTCCATTCTCTTCCTGCTCTCCTGTGACACGTTTTAAATGCGTGCACTCTTTCCGGGCGAGAGCAGCGTATATCTGAGCGCGCGCAAGCCGTTTTAGCATTTAAAACTTTGGTTTGACTATCCATAAATATAATTTAAGATAGAAACAATTGTATTTTGACAAGTCATAATTATAATTTGACTAGTCACAATGACAATAAGAGATATCTGCGATTATAATTGCACTAGTAACTCCAATTTAAGATATCTGTAATTACTTTATAAATATCTTCAATAGACGCGTCAAACATCCGCAAATGTAATTAGAGATATCTCTAATTCAGTTTCGGCTAATCACTATTATAGTTTAAGATATCTGAATTGTAATTGTGCCTAGTGGAAATGCTGTTGTGTGACATCAGAATCAATTTACTCAAATTTACTGTTGCAAAATAGACCAAATGCAGTGTAATGTTCAATAAAGGCAGAAAATCACAAACTGCTCGTCTGAATTTATTTATTATATATTTAGACAGTAAAACACATTGTTTTTTATTTATTTTTTAAAGAAAGGTAGGCCTTTGTTGCAACTGCTGACATGAGGCTTATGTATGGAATTAGAAATGTGTCTTTATTACATGCGAGAAAATAAAAGATCTGAGAGAAAAAAAAAAGTTTGAGAGAAAAAGTTATCACACTGATAGCAAAAAAACATTTCATGAGAGAAAAAAAATGTCAAATGCCATATGCAGTATCTGGCCAGACTGGGAATTTAACCCTCATCTAAAGTGGAAAGTTGCATCAGAAGCCTGATGATTATTTTGCTACACCACCTCAGACCCCAAACCCTTGTATTGTTTGGTTTGGGAGGCATAGCTAGAATGGTCTGGCCACACAAGACTTTTAACTCTTTCGCCTCTATTGACGAGTAATCTCGTCAATTATGTGTAAATATTTACCTGATAAAGACGCTTTTCGGACTAGTTTAAATGGTAAGCTGTAATAAATTTTAAGTGGATAAAAGTAACCGCTTTTATCAACTAGATGGCGCTCTAAAATCAAACAATACAAGGGTTGTTTTGTTTCCCAGTCTGGCCAGATACTGCATATGGCAGTAGCACACAGTGGAAAGGCATATTAGGCAGCCACTCCTGAGGGTGGTTAGTATAATTTTGGCATAAGGCTATCTGGACTGAATGTTTAAATTATTTGTGTAGACTTTGTATAATCGTCGTCAGTGTAACCATTGCCTAGAACATTTTATATTTTCCCACGCCAAAACCAGTCCAGATTATGTCATCTGGACAGGTTTCTCAATGGTACTATAACTAATAAGTTAATTAAAAACCATAGATTTAGTGTTCTTATAATAACAATTAGTGTTCTAAATCTATGGTGTCTAATTAACTAATTGGTTCTAGAACCAACAAAATGTCTGATGGCAGGTCTGTGTCTGTCAGACGTCTACCCGGCCATTTCATACTGGACGGAGCTGCGCTCAGTCTGACTTCCTGTGGGCCTGGAGGAATTGGCCGTTTCACACTGGCTGCCCTGTCGCTGTTCTTGTGGAGGGATTACTGACGAAATCAGGGCGAGTAGCTGCCGTGCCCTCTCCTGTGTCTCAGCTGAATTTAACTGGAAAGGGATTTTAGTTTAGATGTACAAACATATTTAAAATAACTATCTTGCTCCAATATACTTAACTAAAAATAATTTTCAATGGCTTACCTGTGGTTGGTTTTCCATGCTGGGATTTAAAAGAAAAAATAATTACCATGACAGTACAGGCACAAACATATTTGTGGGTTGCTAATGTAAGAGTTAGTCCTAGACCTGCAATTTACCTTGTCAGCTCTAGACCTCGGCTAGATGGTAAAAAATATTTAGAATAAGCCCCGTGTAGTTAAGTTTGTGAGCTATACATGCAGTGTAGCTAAACATGTAGTGCAACAACCATACAAAGACTATTTTAAACAAAACTAGGTGGGACACTTTCAAACGGTATATCAATCACTGTCTAACGTTAGCTAGTTGTAGGGTTGCCACCTTCGATGCATACTAACGTTAGTTGAAAGTTGTACGGGAGGTTGTATGAACAAGCAGTTACTCTTCAGGTGCTTTGAGGCTAGCAAGTGCAAAGGTAGAAACTAGCTCACTACTCACTAAATAAGGCGTGAAACTATCTAAATCAAAACATTAATTCGGTGTTGATTTAAACATAGTATAAAGCAGGTGAGTTTGCAAGTTTACCTAGCATGATGGCTGGTTAGCTTTACTAGCGATTAGCAAGCAGATAATATAATACACATTCATTCATGAATATGAGTGCTATTTTTTTCATGTTTAATCTTCAGTGATACTGAACTTGCTCAGCCAGCTGTGTGTCATCATCTTACCCAAACATCTTCTTCTTCTTCTTTGGGTCTTAACGGCAGCTTGCAGCCTTGACATTGCATTACTGCCATCTTCTGGTTCTAGTTATTTCCCATATACTTTAGTCATCATATTCTTGCAAGTAGTCCTGATTTAGTCAGAAAACGAATCAAGTATTTCACTCCTTGTTCACTCCTACTGCAGTCCATTATACTCGTTACTCCACGTCCTGTTAGTCCTATTTTTCCCATGTCTTTTATCATATCTACCCTCTGTAATCCATATTTTGAACAATTAATAAGCACATGTTCTACAGTCTCTGGTATTTGGCACTGATCACAAAACCCAGTAGGATGTTTCCCCATTATATGAAGAGTGCTATTTAATTTATTATGCCCTATTCTTAATCTGGTTACAATAGTCTCTTCTCTTCTGTTTCCTACCTTATTTCCCACAGTACCAACTCTTTTTTTTTAATGGAGTATAAATGTCTTCCTTTTTGTTCTTGATCCCACCTTTGTTGCCATTCTTTAATAATTTTTTTCCCACACTATACTCTTTCCTTCTGATCTTGAAAGGCTGATAACTGCTTCTATACTCTCTTTTTGAAGTGCTTTCTTAGCTATTTTGTCTACCTTTTCATTTTCTACAATACCCATATGTGCTGGTACCCACATAAATATAACATCATCTCCCTTATTTTTAATTCTTAAATAAGCAGACATAATATCATAAAAAATCTCCTGATGATTCTTTGCCATACCGGTCTTGAGGCTCTGCAATACAGAGACAGAGTCGCTGCAAATTACAGTTCTGTTTGACTTCGTGTATTCTATCCATTCTAATGCCATCAAAATGGCAAACATCTCAACAGCATATACACTTAAGTGATCTGATGTTCTTTTGCTCATCTCATTCTTCTGGCTTGGAATTACAATTACAGCACCTGTAACGCCTGTTATCGGGTCTTTAGATCCATCTGTAAAAACTTGCTTAAAATTTACGTATTTTTGGTTCACATGTCTATAAAATTCACTCACCAAATCAACTTGATTATTTACTATTTTGGCCTGTAATACCTCCAAATCCACTTTTGGAGTATCATACTTCCACATAGGGATACTGGGCCATACCACAGTTTTACAAAACTCCTTTCCATATACTCCCAGATCACGTGCAGCATCATCTCCTGTCCAACCAAAACTAAATTTGTTCCCCTTTCCCCTTTCCCAATTGTCTTGCAACACTCTTTTGGTTGGGTGGCTATCTATTTGTCCCCTCAAACTAATCCAGTAATTTACCATCAGCTGCTTCCGTCTTAAGCTCAAAGGCATTTCACCTGCCTCTACCTGCAATGAGCACACTGGTGATGTTCTCATGGCTCCGAGACATATTCTCAATGCCTGTGCCTGAATATGGTCCAGCCTCGCTAATACTGACTTTGCTGCTGATCCAAATGCCTGACTCCCATAATCCAACCTAGATCTTATTAATGAAATATATATATATATTTTAATGACTTAAAATCTGCTCCCCACTCCACTCCTGTAAGACACCTCATAATGTTTATTACTTTTTTACATTTATCTTCTACTTGTTTAATGTGTGATCTCCATGTTATTCGTGAATCAAACCACACCCCCTAAAAACGAAAACTCTCAACTCTTTCCAGATTATTCCTATATAATTTCAGTTCAATAGCTTTATTTTTCTTTCTAGAGAAAACCATCACTTTTGATTTTTCAGCAGAAAATTTAAAACCCCATTCCATTCCCCACATTTCAACCTGATGTATTCCTTCCTGTATTTTCTTAACTACATATTCCACATTTTTCCCACGTTTCCAAATCGCCCCATCATCTGCAAACAATGATCTATTCATGCCATTAGATACTTTATTAAATATATCATTTATCATAACAGAGAAAAGTGTAGGACTTATAACACTCCCTTGTGGTGTTCCATTTTCTACTTTATGCTTACTTGAAATATCTGTTCCTATTTTAACTTGAATTGATCTTCCTTTTAAAAAGTCTAAAATCCAATTAAAAACTTTACCTCTTACTCCCATTTTGTGTAGTTTAATCATTAATCCCTCTCTCCATAACATATCGTACGCCTTCTCAACGTCAAAAAATACTGCTACCACAGATTCTTTATTTATTTGAGCTTTTCTTACATCGTCCTCTAAACACAACACTGCATCCATTGTGCCCCTTCCTCTTCTAAACCCACTTTGAAATTCTGTTATCAAACCTTTTTTTTCTAAAAAATACATTAATCTCTCATTTACCATTCTTTCCATTAATTTGCAAATATGTGATGTTAATGCTATAGGTCTATAGTTTGATGGCTTACTAGCATCTTTTCCTGGCTTCCTTATTGGGATAATTACTGCTTCTTTCCAACTTTCAGGAATTCTCCCTTCTTCCCATATTTTATTAAATAACATTAGCAATTTTTCTTTACTTTTTGTACTTAAATGTTTTAACATGATATAGCTTATTTCATCTTTTCTCGGTGCAGTTTGTCTAGTTTTAGCTAACGCTCTTTCTACTTCTCCCATTTTAAAAGGATTATTTATATCATCCTCAGAGACTTCTTTCTTTTTTAAAGCTTCCATATTATTAGACTTGGTGCTCTCTCTACCTTTCTTTCCCTCCACCGATAAATTGTTTGAGCTGTGTATACTAACAAATGTATCTACCAACATCTCTGCTTTGTCTTTGTTATTAACAGCATCTTTATCCCCATCACTTAGCACAGGATAGTTCCATTCCCTTACATCCCCACTCATCCTTTTAATCATCCCCCAAACTTCTCCTATCTGAGTAGTACTTCCAATTAAACTACAAAACTCCCTCCAATTTGTCCGCTTTGCTTGCCTAATTGTTCTTCTTGCAATTGCCTGTGCTTGTTTATACTGTATCATGTGCTGGAAATTATGAGTTCTTTTTAATAACTTGAAAGCTTTATTTCTGTTTTTTACTGCTGTTTTACAATTATCGTTCCACCATGGAATAACTCTATATCTATATAGTTATCAACTTGACTTAAATATTTTTCACTATCTACTTGAAACTTTTCCCAGTCAGCTTTTCCAAATACCCAATTTCCTCCTCTTCCATCTATTTTTTCCACTATAGAGATATTGATTTTACATATAACTGGATAGTGATCACTCCCTATTGTCCCATCTTTGTATACTCTCCAATCACAAATTGATGCCAAATTATTTGATACAAAAGTAAGATCAAGTACAGATTCCTCTCCTGTCCTAATATCAATCCTTGTCGTATGACCATTGCTTAGACACACCAATTCTCTTTCTTCCAATAACTCTTCTAATACTAAACCATTACTATCCGTTTTTCCACATCCCCACAATGTGCTGTGTGCATTAAAATCCCCACACCGTATAACACTGTTCTTATCGTGTCCCCCTATATCTATAAGTTTGTTCAATTCAAGCTTTTTACATGGATTATAGTCATTTCTGATTGATAATTTTGATTTCCCTCCCCAAACCTCTATTCCCACATATTCTTGTTCATTCCCGAAGCTTATAACTCTATAAGGAATTCCCTGTTTAACAAATGTAACACACCCTCCACCTCCACCCTCTCTCCTGTCTTGTCTAATTGCTATATATCCACTTAAAACAAAATCCAAATTAGGCTTTAGCCAAGTTTCTTGAACATACTACTTCTGGTTTTTCCTCTCTAGTGCCTATAAATTGCATAAAATCTTGTCCGTTTGCAATTAGACTTTGTGCATTCCATTGAAGGATTAACATAATTAATATTATCAACCCACACATGTTAGATCTTGACTTGACTGCACATTAAGCTCATCTCTTACTTCTTCCCACTTTAATCCTACTAACTCCAAATGATGTACTGCCGCTTTAACTATGATTTGAATCCTTTCTGTTTTAGATTTGATCTCAGATGTTGCATTTATTACTCCTGCTATAAAAGTAACTAACTTCTTCTTTTCTTCCCAAATCCTCCTCCATTCTTTATTCGTACCTCCATTTTTCCTTTTATCATCTACAACATCATTAGCTTCCTTATCCTGCTTTTCCCCCTCACTTCTCTTGACAGCATCAGCATAAGAAATGTTTTCCTTCAATTTAATCTGTTGTACCTTCACCTCCTGCTTCATTACTTCACATCCCCAAAAGGCAACACTATGATTGCCTCCACAATTGCAGCACTTTGGTTTAACACCTTCTCCACATTTTCCATAATCGTGATCTCCTCCACATCTAGCACATCTTCTTTGCTTTTTACATCCCCTTGCCACATGACCAAATTCCTGGCAGTTATAACATCTCATAGGCTTTGTTATGAATTCTCTTATGTTATATTTAATATAACCAAAGTATACCTCTTTAGGGAGGTCCTTGCAGTCAAATTCAATCAAGACAGATTCCGTTTCCTTTTTGTCAATTCCTCTTGTCATTCTTTTAGCAGTTTTAACTGATCCATTTCTCATCCTCAAATTCTCCACTAACTCCTTTATGTTCACCATAAGAGGAACTCCTGTCATTATTCCTTTACAACTCAGTTTTTTCCCCTCCAACTCTTACCACTTTTGCTACTTTAACTTTCCCCACACTGCTCATTTTCTTTGCCTTCTCTATCTGCTTTCCAGAGCTACATCCAATAAGCAAGTTTCCATCTCCCAGTACCTTTGCATATTTTACTTCTCCTATTTGTGCTTTAATGATTTTAGGGAGTTTTAACGGGTCAGTTTTCTTTACTCCCCCTTCTCCCTCAAAACGTACTACTACATTGAACATTTCTGTTCTCAAATCATTTACCTCAACTTCTCTTCCTTCACTTTCCGTTCCACCAAAACTATCGGAATCATTTTTCTTTCTTTTATGTCTAGCCAATTTCTTAACTCTGGATCCCTTTACCACATCCTCCCATTCACTTTCCCCTTCTTGATCTCTAAATTCCATGCTATTGTTTTCATCTCCTGATTCCCTTTCTGTCATTCTGAAAAAGTTTGAAATTATTTAGTCGATCGGAAGTAGAGAAGGAGCACCGCTACCGGACCTATACAGGCCGTCGGCCCGGTACTCCCACACTCCTCTTCACTACCGACCTACCGTTACAGAGTCCTCAGTCCAATGTCCAACGAGTAATCCAATAAATCAGTTCAAAATATTCCTCTGATACAGTCAAACTCTATTCCAATTTCGTTCCTGATGCGCGTGTCCGCCCCGGAAGTCGATCTCACGTCACCCTTACCCAAACATCGGAGTGTCCGTGCTCAACTTAACAGGCAGAGGCGGCCTCTATGCAGGTGAACCGAACAATGGTGTAATGATTCAGTTCGACTCCCAAGACAAGACGATGCTCACCCGACTGGCCAATAGGAACGTGGCCCCGCCCATGACACAATTCTCACAGTGAAAGCAAAATCCTGACACGAGAGCAAGAAATTGCATCAAGAGCAAAGAAAAGCGTTTCGAGAGAACGTTTTTTTTTTTTTTTTGAGAAAATATTTTCACACTGATAGCAAAAAATATATATTTGAGAGTTTTTATCAAAGTATTTTGAGAGAGATTTTTTTCTCAGAAATAATTTTTAAAATTTCAAATGTATATTTTTTATGTTCTATGAGAAAATACTTTCTCTCAAAACTTTTTTTAGTCTCAAATATTATTATTTTTTGCTATTGGCATGAAAACTTTCTCTCAAATATTCTTTTTTCTCTCATGAAATGTTTTTTTTTGATATCAGTGTGATAACTTTTTCTCTCAAACTTTTTTTTTCTCTCAGATCTTTTATTTTCTCGCATGTAGGCTAATAAAGACAGATTTCTAACTCCATACTTATGCATGTGTGTGTTTGTAAATAAAGGCTAACAAAATTTAATCAACAGCACACGTCTCAACATTACGATATAAAACAGGACAAAAGCCTATTTAAGTTCTCTCTGTATAGCCTACCACTTTTACACATGCTGCAGATACATTTTTATTTCCATACTTTTGAATTACTTCTGTATAAAACAGTTTAAAATCACCAAAAGGCACAGGACCTTTATTATACAACTCTAAGACAAAATGAGAAGCACCTGGCTGCAGCCTGCAGATCGAGGCGGGGCTGCTTCTGGGGCGGGGCTGCACGTGTCGACCCGCCCCATACCTACTCTGATTGATTCGATCGTCTTTCATAGACATACATGATAGGCAGGGGCGGATTTAGACATTTTGGGGCCCAAGGCAAACACAGACATGGGGCCCTCTACATCTCTTGTTTCCCTCCTTTTGTCAATCCTTATTTTAAAAAAAAGCCCTACTTGTTACTTCTCTTCAGCAGTCTTCACACAGCAATGATGTATAGACATCTGGAGTTGTATCTGTAAGAAAAAAAGAAGAAAAATAAAAAGGATAAATTCTATCCTTGCTCTGAACAGGGCCTCTCTGCACTATTAAGCAGCGTTCTTTGTCAGTGAGATGTTTTGGCCAGAGTGCTTGGTCATCTTCAAGTTCAAGTGTAACAAATTGGTCAGAATAGCCGTGTTTCCACTACCGAGCTAGGACCGGGCGTGCTAGTGCGTGCCAGGGCCAGTCGCGTTTCCACTGTCACTTCCGGGGCTTGATCGTGCCTCGCCGGGGCTTCCTAGGGGCCAACGGCCAGGGTTTTTTGGCCCGACGAAAACCTTGGGCCAAAGCGGGCCAGCTGGGGCTAGAGGAGGGGTTATGAACAAAGGCGGAGTTTCTCTGTGTCTAGAGAGCGTCAGCGCGGATCATTTCAGAAAGATAACAGCTTAAACACCAGCATTAAAGACGTTTTAAAATAAGTTGAGCTCAAAACTCACTCTTAGGTAGCAGCAAGTGTTTGAAATAACTTGATCCGATGTGGATTATAATCACTAAACAAGGCAGAAATATTTATAAGCGATGTAAAAGACTATGTACGCAAAACATTAACGTTACACAGTAAACATGTTAAATATTACCGCTTGGAGAAATCAGACGTCAGCTTCTTATTCTCTATCACAATTGTGTATTTATTAAGTAACATTTTATCTGTCGTCTCTTTTCAAGAGTTTAGCTCCACGTTGCATATCATCAAAATATAATAATGATTTTTGTTCGGGAGCTTTTATAAAAATAGCGAGTCTGCGCCGAGGATCATTTCAGAAAGATAACAGCTTTAACACCAGCATTAAACACTTTTTTTAAAAATAAGTTGAGCTCAAAATAGGGATGTCAAATTTCGATTATTTCCATGATCGATCGTCGTTTAAATTAACGATCAATTAATCGATTAATCGTTAACCATAATACTGCAAAATGCGTCTATTGCAGGCACACAGTCAGCGGTATGACAGGATGTGCAAAAGCCACACACACACACACAAAACGCTTTCTCACTTGAATTAAAGAGGTTTTAGTCTGAATAAAATGCTAGTAGCAGGATTATAAAATGAATAGATGCGATTATGATCATTTGATAAAATGAAGAGAGCGCGCCATACTTTTGAGGTCATTTTACTTTGTTGACAGTTTCCAATCCCGCACGGAGAACGCTGAACGCGCATCTTTAAATGGTTTTGTGGTGCTCGTTGTTGTATTTTAAAGCACAATTGCAATGTTTTCAACTGACATTATTGTATAAAATTATCCGAAATGTGGAGCGCGTGTGACTGCGCTGCACATTAAGTGAACTACATCGGCGCTGCTGCACCAAAACACACTGTTGCTCACATTAATTTGATCCTGCTGGATTCTGTCCTAGAAAATGTCAGATTTTTAAAAATCCGGCATACAGCGCATTAGATCGTGACAGTGCATGCGTGCAGACGAGGATGATGAGCGAGCGCGGCTTTGGCTAGATTTATTTGGAGGTTATTGCTCATGTCTCATTCGGCACAAATCGAAATGTTTCCATATTCGCAATGTATTTGAATGTTAAACTATTATTTATAATGTAAACTAGGCTTGTACTTAACACGCATTCGCATATAGACGGAAAAGATGATCCTCTTCATATGAGCAAAAACGTCCTTGGCATAACAGCAGAGTGGACCGGTATACTACGGTCTATTTAAACTGACCAGTGTAACCTTTTAATGTTTAGTTGACATTTAATTTTGATAATGAACAGACTGCGATGTAAGTTTGAATTGCTAGAATATACGTGTGCAGCAGGCTCCGGGGCGATCGAAACAGCTTAGTTCTGGTTTGCCGGTTGGTCACGAATTTCCACAAATTCAGTATATTTAGGCATTGTTTCTTTTCCTAAATCTTCATAGTCGAACCCTCTAATTTCCCAGGTTTATTTTATTATCTTTCGCTTTTAATAACTGTTTTCGCATCTCTTACTGTGGTAAACATGCACTGTAAAACCCGACAAGTTAACTTAACTCAAACCGTTTGAGTAAACAGATTGCCTTGATTTAAACCATGTAAGTTTTAAAACTTTGCATTCAAGTAATTAAGTGATTAACTAAGTGCTGATTGAGAATTAGTGATGAACAGCTGCTGTTAACAAACAGAATCACTGAAGAAAAGAGAAACACAAGAACTACTACAACTGACTTCAGACACAGACTTAGATGAAATCAACTGAAATAAAATACATGAAATCTCTCAAGATCTGATTAAACAACCCCACAAACAGCATCAGCAGCTCCACTTATTAATAACCAGACTGACTTTATTTCTGTCAGACGTCTACAGAAGATATTATTGAGGATGAACTAAGGTTTAGATGTTGATTTATTGTTTCATTTGAAGTAACCATGTTAGAGATCACTGTTTGCTTTAGTTGGGCTCCTGACCCTTGACTTCTGTCTTAGTCTTTTCTCTGGCTGTTATAACTGTGTGTTTCTAAAACATATTTGTTATAATCCAAAAGTCCAGAAGAAATGCCATCAGGTGTTAACCTGTAGAGTAAAATCACGTCATCAATAATCAGAATATGAACCTCAACAATGATGACCATAAAAGAAAAAAAAAAAAATGCTGCAGAGCATGCTGGGCGCCATGGATGAGTTTTGTACTACAATAGTACCCAGCATGCATTGCAGCATGTTTTTTTGTCACCATTGTTGAGGTTCATATTCTGATTATTGATGTCTGTGTGTGACGAGCTACTGGCATAGAAGACAAAAGTCTGTGTACAAAATGTTTATGAAATCATTTTTATATTAACTGATTATCACAGAATCACTGGCTCTTAGTGTCATTTTTATTAGGTCCACTTCTACTAATTACACATTCGTTTAATCAGAGATTAGACTCTGTATAGATTAATGTTTGTGAATAATAATGAAAAATTATCATCACCAATATAAAGTATAACAACCTACATGTAGGCACAGGTGAATACTTGATGGCATTTCTTCTGGGCTTTTGAGTTACAACAAATGTGTTTTAGAAACACACGGTTATAACAGCCAGAGAAAAGACTAAGACAGAAATCAAGGGCAAGAGCCCAACTAAAGCAGACACTGATCTCTAACATGGTTACTTCAAATGAAACAATAAATCAACATCTAAACCTTAGTTCATTCTCAATAAGATCTTCTGTAGACGTCTGACAGAAATAAAGTCAGTCTGGTTATTAATAAGTGGAGCTGGTGATGCTGTTTGTGGGTTGTTTAATCAGATCTTGAGAGATTTCATGTATTTTATTTCAGTTGATTTCATCTAAGGCTGTGTCTGAAGTCAGTTGTAGTAGTTCTTGTGTTTCTCTTTTCTTCAGTGATTCTGTTTGTTAACAGCAGCTGTTCATCACTAATTCTCAATCAGCTCTTAGTTAATCACTTAATTACTTAAATGCAAAGTTTTAAAACTTACAGGGTTTAAATCAAGGCAATCTGTTTACTCAAACGGTTTTAGTTAAGTTTACTTGTCGAGTTTTACAGTGCTATTTCTTTTGTCTGTTTTCTTAATTGCAGAATATTTATCACGTGCATCCAGTCCTTCATGCTGTCTTTGCTGTAAACTGGTTAAAAGGCCAGAAGTGAGAGACTTATTTACCCTCATTTGATAAAACTGTTTTGAAAAAAAAAATTACATTTAGAAATTTCTAGAATCTCTGTTTAGGTTTTTTATTAGTGTAAAAACCTTTCCAAATTCCCTTGGCCAAGGAGTTTTTGGGGGTTAGTTAACAGGTTTTATTTGTAACTGCAGTCTGTTAGTCATGTTTTGATAATGAGATCAAGAAGCTGTCATATCTATGCACAGAACTGCTAATGTTGGAGTTGTAATGTGTTTAATATACCATTGAACATGGATGTTTACTATTGCTTATGCTGTTTAAACTATTTTAAAATGATCTTAAGCATCGTAGGTTTCTGTGTGCTGGCTATTTCTTGCATTATTTGTTCCTAATAAAAGACTCTTAACTACACATTGTATTATTGTGACATTATAACAGTAAAATTAAATTAAATTAAAATTAAATACCAGCAATGCATAAAACAAGTAAAATGTATTTAAAAGAACAACAGATTTTACTTAATTATATCAGATTTGTAAGTGAAATTTTCACTTTTTTCACAAAATCTTGAAGTGTTCCTGTAGCTCAAGTGGTAGAGCATTGCTTTAACAAGGCCAGGGTTGGGGGTTTGATTCACCAGGAATACATGATAGGTGAAAATTGTTAGCCTGAATGCACTGTAAGTTGCTTTGGTTAAAAGTGTCTGCTAAATGCATCAATTTAATTTAATTTAAATTTACTGAATATAATTTAACAGGTCTAGTTACATGTACTTATTCACTGACAGGGAAATTGTGTCAAACACTATGTGATCAATCAAATCAAACAGTCAGTCAAAATCAATCAATTTGAACAGCTTAAACCAGCTAAAACCAGCCTGGCCAGCTTAAACCAGCCTGACCAGCTTAAACCAGCTAAAACCAGCCTGACCAGCTAAGACCAGCCATCCGAACCAGCTAAAACGAGCTAAGACCAGCCTAACCAGCCTAAACCAGCTAAAACCTGCCTGACCAGCTAAGACCAGCCTGACCAGCTTAAACCAGCTAAAACCAGCTAAAACCAGCCTGACCAGCTAAGACCAGCCATCCGAACCAGCTAAAACGAGCTAAGACCAGCCTAACCAGCCTAAACCAGCTAAAACCTGCCTGACCAGCTAAGACCAGCCTGACCAGCTTAAACCAGCTAAAACCAGCCTGACCAGCTAAGACCAGCCATCCGAACCAGCTAAAACGAGCTAAGACCAGCCTAACCAGCCTAAACCAGCTAAAACCTGCCTGACCAGCTAAGACCAGCCTGACCAGCTTAAACCAGCTAAAACCAGCTAAAACCAGCCTGACCAGCTAAGACCAGCCATCCGAACCAGCTAAAACGAGCTAAGACCAGCCTAACCAGCCTAAACCAGCTAAAACCTGCCTGACCAGCTAAGACCAGCCTGACCAGCTTAAACCAGCTAAAACCAGCTAAAACCAGCCTGACCAGCTAAGACCAGCCATCCGAACCAGCTAAAACGAGCTAAGACCAGCCTAACCAGCCTAAACCAGCTAAATCCTGCCTGACCAGCTAAGACCAGCCTGACCAGCCTAAACCAGCTAAAACCTGCCTGACCAGCTAAGACCAGCCTGACCAGCCTAAACCAGCTAAATCCTGCCTGACCAGCTAAGACCAGCCTGACCAGCCTAAACCAGCTAAAACCTGCCTGACCAGCTAAGACCAGCCTGACCAGCCTAAACCAGCTAAATCCTGCCTGACCAGCTAAGACCAGCCTGACCAGCCTAAACCAGCTAAAACCTGCCTGACCAGCTAAGACCAGCCTGACCAGCCTAAACCAGCTAAAACCTGCCTGACCAGCTAAGACCAGCCATCCTGACCAGCTAAAACCAGCTAAGACCAGCCTAACCAGCCTAAACCAGCTAAAACCTGCCTGACCAGCTAAGACCAGCCTGACCAGCTAAGACCAGCTAAAAAAGTGGTCAAAACCCCTCTTAAACCAGCATGAGAAACCAGCTATGACCAGGCTGGGCGACCAGCTAAAACCAGCTTGACCACCTTAAGCTTGTTTTAGTTGTTTTTTTTCAGCAGGGTACATTTTATCATGCAATATTGTATTTATCTTGTTTATCATGGGTCACATAATAAGCTGCCAGATCTTAGCCTGATTTGGGCCACATATCCCCTGACTGATCTGGGCCACACTCCTGCCATCAACAATCGGCCCTCATGTTGTTTGCTGGATCCCCGCCGTGCCGTCATTGCCACACATGGCCCAGCTCTGGCTGAAAGGGTACATGCCATTGCCGACAGGAGGCCAGCAGTGCCAGCTTGAGGCCACATGTGGGCCAAGTCCGTTTGTTATGTGGGTAGTGAACGTTGATTCTGATCGACGACCTATACTGACCAAAAATCGACGTTGAATCAATGTCTGCTTGCTATCTGGGTCCTGTATAACCTGTAATTTAAACATTAGTGATGATTTTATTTCAATGTAAGTTGTTCTGTGTGGAGTAACAGGGCAGAACAAAGACTAAACGTTTCACCCACAAACTACTGACAGATACACTAATGGCTGTCCAATACAATCAGACAACTTTTTCTGTTCACATCTGTGAATAACTGAATAATCTGGTTTATTAAAGACTCTGGTTGGAGCTGAAATGGTGGACCTCGAGATCTACAGCATCTTTACTTGGCTTCAGATCATGCTGATTATATGTGATGATATATTTTCATTTTCATTTGACTGGAATGCAGTGTTGTACTTTTACTTCAATTCGACAAAATAAATAACAGCTCTTGTAATTTCTTCTGTGTAAATAAGTTACTTTCGTGCTTTATTTTTATTATCTGACTTAACAAACCTTAATAACTATTCTGATTGTACAAAGTGAATTCGTGGTTTGACACCGCCCCTCCCCCCGCTGTGACATGAAATGAAAGTAATTTCTAGAAGCGAAAGATATCCCCGAAGACATCAGCAGTTACAATGATGAGAAGCGAGATCGTAATCATTCTGTTCGCTTTTCTCGTTGAAGGTAAGACATTCATTTGTGTCTGTATTTTCAATCCTTTACATTTCCTCGATGAATATGACACGTTTTTAACTCTTTTAAACACCTTTATTTTATTCAGCACTGTTTTAAACATCAGTATAATATATAAATAAAACGATTTTGCTCATTAGCCTATAGAAATCCTCTTTATATATCGTGGATGATTATTGTTTGTTCTTCCTGTGTTGGACTGTTGGAATGGAGGACGATAGTGACGCAGTTTCTTTAAAACGCTTGTGATCGATTAACCTTAGCTTCAGTGTTACTGTAACACTCTGTAGATTGGGACAGTTTAGAGCTGCGGTACTGTTTTCTTAAGCCCGCACCCGCTGAATGTTTGACCAGACCCGACCGCACCTACTCTTCTCTGGGCATTTTACAGGAAACATTTCCTTGTAAACAGATGTAATTGTCATATTGATACACTATGTCCATTTTGTGGTCTACATAAAGTTTTTTCATATTTACAATCTGGTAAACAAGAAAGCTGTTAAGTGTATTAATGTATGTAAACATTTCCGTATTTTTATGTAATTTATTTATTTTATTTTCTCTCTATTTCATTGTAGTTTTGTATCTACTGTAAAAGGTTGAATTTGAGTGATAAAAAAAGGCCTAAACCTGTCATTTCTTAATCAGTGTTCAAATGAAACATGTAATGTTAGTCCAGTGAATGTGGTATAATTAATTGTGAATTTGTCATTCGCCTGATCAAATGCACCATGAATATAAATAAAAATGGACTGCCTTAAAATAATTTTGTGGTCTACACTAATGTCGCCTATTGCTTTATCAGAATAATTATATACACATAAATACATCATAAATATATTATTTTAATACAATCACTATGGGGAAAACCAATTATATTTATTTATATTATTTATTTATTTATATGCACTGGTCAATTTCTAAATTTAGGCTAATTTGCTTCTATGCCTTGTCTTGTTATTAAACCTATACAGCAATACTTTATTTATATTTTAATTACAGTGTATATATTTAGAGGCTGTTTTCTCAAAATGAGTATTTTTTTAACATAAATAGTGATTGAGTATTAATTAGAATAATAATCTACTAATGCTAATAATATATACTAATAATAATGTACTCATTTACATATTCAAACATAACAACAAATTTAACGTGTGTGTGTGTGTATGTATGCTTTACATTTTTACAAATGAGGTTGTCCCCAAAAGAAGGTTTTAGGATTTGTCAGATTTCCTTAAAATATTGTTAATATTATTATTTGTGGGTCCTTCTGTCTTCTGTTGTTTATGCTTTATTATATATTATGCGTATTATTATATTATATTTGTATATATTTGGTCCACACAATATAGGTGCAAGATGACTGCACACACACACACACACACACACACACACACACACATACACACACACACACACACACACTAGTAACTGCTGATTTGTGTTTGCAGGTATGTTTGGTGTTACACATGCAGTGAAGTCCGTATCAGAAATGGAGGGAGATTCAGTCACTCTAAACACTGGTATAATCAAAAAAGAGCATGACAAGTTGCTGTGGTATTTTGAAGACACTCGCATCGCTCTGATCAATGGAGATCCCAACACGAGCTGTTTATATGATGGAGAAGACGGGAGATTCAGAGACAGACTGAAGGTGGACTATGAGACTGGATCTCTGATCATCACAAACATCACAACTCAACACGCTGGACGTTATGAAGCAGAGATCATCAGAAGTGAGAGTTCGGCAAAAGACAAAACTTGAACAGAAGCCCCAAGTGTAACAGCACAAAAATCACCAAAAAAGCCTCAACTAAAATCTTTCAGTCTGACTGTCAGTGGTAAGTCATTTAATGTCATTTCCCCTGTAATAATTACATTTTCATTTTAGTCTGTTTGAACTGTGGTCTTAAGATCTGTTTAGTATCTACATACTGCACCTATTTTACTGCACAAACTTGCAGAGTAAAAAGAAGTTTTCATTCTGTTTTCATATAATTTTTTTTTAATTATTATTAATTTATATTTTTCAAATCAGTTACTTAGAGGCACATCTGACGTCTTCTGGAAGATGTTTCATCTCATCATGTTTTAAATGAACTAGATGTTATGAACTGGTTGGATCTTTTGTGATCTGAGAGCTCTATTTGTTTTTAAACCATCAATAATATGAAATAATCTCTGTATGTTAATAGATACGTTTTTGACATCTACACATTGGCCCTGTAAAGGTGTCCAGAGAATATATATACAGTGAATATGGCATAAACACACTGTCAGATTTCCTCACACTAATGATGGTCTGTCTCCAGCTGTTTCAGGTTCAGGTCTGTCTCCAGCTGCTGTAGCAGGAATTGTTGGCTGCAGCTGTAGCTGCTGTAGCTCTTGTGATTTACTTTTGCCGCAGAAGATCCAGAAATGGTAAGCATCTTCTACAGATACTGTAGTTAGAGGAAAACCTTTTCATTTTTCAAAATTAGTGTTTAATTGTGTGTGATGATTTTTCAAAAAGAAGAAAAACAAACAAGTGCTAGAACCAGTGTCTAAGGATGAGGTAAGATACAGTAGTGTGTCTTTAGATCAGTGCTTTATTTCTCCTGCACTGACAAAATCATCTCAATAAGAAACATTTAAAACCATTTCTCTGACTGATGACAGATGTGCTGATTTTCAGTTTCTGTGGCTGTAAATGGCATTGTTCATTTCTCTCTCTTTACTTTCAGTCAATCTTTCTTATAGACATAGAAACATGAAAAAATCTCATGATCACTGAGGCTCGCAACAGCTTGGGCAAAAATAGATCTTATAAAACTACATAGTAGGAAAATGAGATTGTGATTTGAGCTAAAACATTTCAGTGCTTTGCAGGCCTCTCATTAATGATAAGCGTTACCTGTTATGAAAATGTAAAACATTTGTTACTGGACACATAGCCACTATTAACTTTGTGATGCTCACAGTCATATAGTCTTTCTTGTTGTTCTGTTCATTTGTAATTTTATCATTTGTGATGCAATCTAGGAAAACCCAACACATAGTGAAATTTTACTTAACCAAATGAAAGCTGTGTTCAAGCCCTTTCCTAACTGTATTTTGTCCATAGCTTGAACGTAACAAAAGTTATAGCCATCTGAAGTTGGCTGATTATTATGATTTTCCGGAATGGAATTTTGGCTTTCACTTTCACTTCTACTTAACGATCATCTGTCAGGAGCGATACTGCATTATTACACAAACAAACTAACATATCCCTGAAGAGGACAGTTTTCTTTTGTTTATCATGATGAACATAGTCTCTGAACTTCTGATCAGCTCTTGTATGTTTAGACAGCACGAATAGTGATGGCTACCTTGTAGTTAGAAGAGCGAGCACCTGTTCATATTACAGACTGTCATCAGACTCCTCTTTAGTAACATCATCACCTGATCCTTCATCTCTGGATGTGAAATAGTCCATTATAACATATATATATATAATGCTGTTTATACTATTATAAATTGTATGTGTTTCATAATAAGAATGGGTTAGTGAACTCCACTAATTTTTGTTCCTCTATTATTGTTCGAAAGTTAAAATAATATAACATATAAAAGTCTTGGAACTATACAGGAAATACAGGACATCAACGTTATGAAATACAACAAGAAGTAGGAGTAGTGAGAATAACTAAACGAAGCACCAAAGAGGAACATATTTTAACAAGATGAAGGGTTGGGCATACTATGCTGAATAAAACCTTAAAAGTAATAAATAAACATCAGTAGAACATGTTATTTGTGTTTGTCAAAAGTATACTACTGAACGAAATATATATATATATATATATGCTTTGGAAAGCATTGATCATTTGATGAATCATTTATCGTGTGTATTTTTTTCTCTCTCGTTCTCCCTCACACACAGGATGCTGTCACTTGTTCTTTATTGGAGGAGTTCACCTGCATCCTTTTCTACTAAGTTGGCAGTTTATCTAATGCCAAATACACTTATCCGACGATCAATCATTTCTCATATTTACTTTCTCTCGCCGTCACAGCACACAGACAAGATGTACAAGGAGTTCACCTGCATCCTTTTTGATTGGGTCAGTGTACAGTTTATTCAACACCACTTTTTTGAAGTACAGTATTTAATGTGTCAACTCTCACTGATGCTTGCTTACACATTACATGGCTTTAGTAGTTTTAAAGAGTAGCAGTTGGTATACATATTCAGGGCAGGGGAGCGCAAGGACAGGTGGTGTTTGTGATCTTATGTGGTGGTGGGCCGGTCTGGGCCAAAATGCCAGGGCCGATATTTGGTCCCAGTCCATCCTTGAATAGACCTGTCTTAGTATATAATGATAGACTAGTAATATCAGACAGTGGAAAAGCGGAGGTGCTTGCAGAAATGTTTGCTAAAGTGCAAAGTAATTCAAATTTATCAGAAGAAATGAGGAGGTACAGGGAGCAGATCATGAGTAGAAAACCCTCAGTTATTGAAAGGAAGAAGGTAATGAAATGGTAATGAGCATAAAACGCACCAAAAACGGAACACCTCAAGGAAGTATTAGTAGTCAAATTCTGTTTAATGTAGTGTTTCCCTCTCTCCCCCCTCCCCCATTGTCTTTTGTGTTATTATTTTCCAACTTCCCAACCATTATGCGCTCCACACTCCTATCCAGTAGGTGGTGGGAATGCACCATTCAAGTTGTTCTGCAAAACACCATTAAGAACCAGAAAAGGAAACAGGAAGTTGGAAACCTTTTTTTATTTTTATTTTTTATTGACATTTATTGAACCTTAACAAAAAAAGGCATTCGAAGTTTCAGATTTACAATCAAACCTGAGCGTACATACAAATATTACAACACAATATACATATTCACATCAGCAGGCAAGAAAAGTTGAAGCCTAGGTGAAAATAAAACTAAAAGAAAAAGAAAAAATTTAAATAAAATACAAATAAAATTAAATGAACAAATAAATATATAAAGTAGGGGAGTAGGACAATATTCAATTTATAAAATCAAAGTCTTCCAATAAGGAGTACAAATACACTGCTTTAGGACTTTACATCCTTCTCACGGTCTCCAAATATATTTTAAACTCCTCCTTAAAAACCACTAATTTTGGAGGGATTTTGAAAAATTTACATTTGTGTATATAAAATTTCAGCAAAAGCAACACATTATTAATAACATAGGATACCTTTTTATCCTTTATTAATAGCCCAAATTTAATAAATTCCCACGACAGTATCAACCTTACAGGTATTCTTTGTTGCATCCATCTCAATGCATCATTCCAAAATTTGTTTACCAAACTGCATTGAAAAAACAAGTGTTCAACCGTTTCTATCTCTACCTTACATATTTGACATAAATTTGAATCCCCAACATTAAATCTCGTTCTTAAAAATTCTTTTGTTGGATATATATGATTCAGAATTTTAAAGTGCACCTCTTTACATTTAGGATTAACAGGAAATGAAAGAAAATTGGTCCTAATTTTACACACTTCTTTCTTCTCATAATGACGAAAAATGTAATTTCTTAATACCGGTCCTGGGAAACATTGATGTATTAAACAGTCTCTTAAGAATTTGTTTGAACATTTTCTGTCAACAAAGCTTACATTTTCTATAATAAGTTCTTGTACTTTAGGTATTATCCTTGAATGTTTCAGATGTTCACTTTCTAATTTAAGCATCTGTAATGGAATATTCTTGATAATTTTTTCATACATTTTAGAGGAGCAACTTATATTGTATTTACCACAAAAAGCAACATGGCTTAGTATATTTCCCACATTATCCACTAAATGTGTTAGTGACCATATGCCCTTCTGCCACCACTCATCAATAAACAAAGATTTTCTGTTCACAGTTATACATCTGTTGTTCCAGATTGACATATTATGAGGGCTAAAATTATGCTTGAAAATCAATTTCCAGTATAATAATACTTGTTGATGGAAAGCAGAAAGTTTTACAGAGAGTTTCGAAAGTTCAAAGTCACATTGCAGCAGAAAACTTATGCCACCACATTTATTAAATACGATAGTAGGAATCTCAAACCAGAAAGAGGACTTATCATTAATGAAAGCCTGCAACCATCTAAGTTTAATGACCCCATTCATAATATCAAAGTCAATCGTTTTAAGACCTCCTTTTTCATAATCTTTAATCATGTCACTTTTACGTATATTATGACTTTTCATTTTCCATATAAAATCAAAGTTTAATTTGTTAACTGCCTTTATCCTTTTTGCAGAAACTGATAAAGAGAAACATGGATAGATGAATCTAGAAAGATTCTCTACTTTTGTCAATAAAATTCTTCCAAAAATTGTTATGTCTCTCTGCAGCCAAGTATTCATTATTAATTTACAATTATCCAAAGTTTTATCAAAATTTAAATGTTCTAAACTATCCATCCTCTTAGATAATCAGATACCTAAATATTTGACTTCATTTTTCACTGGGATATTGTATAATGTTACATTAGGATGATCATGAATGGCCAATAACTCACATTTTGACATATTTAGCTTTAAACCTGAAGCTTCTGAAAAAAACTTAATTAACTGAAGTGCTAGGGGTATTTGCTGTTCATTTCTTAAAAAAAGAGTAGTGTCATCAGCAAATTGACTGACAATAAAATTATTACCTTCAAAATCAATGCCTAATATGGTTCCCATTTTGAGTAAAATAGACAACATTTCTGCTACCATAATAAATAATAAAGGAGAACATCCACAACCTTGCCTGATGCCTCTTCTAACCTCAAATCTTGGACATGTACCTTGAGTAAGAGCTACAGAACTGTTTATGTCTTTATAAAGCATTCCAACAATACTAATAAATTTAGGACCAAAACCAAAGTGTTTAAGAGTTTGAAAAATAAAAGAATGCTCCACCATGTCAAAGGCCTTATAGAAATCCAGAAATAAAATTAAACCATCCTCTTCAATTAAATGACCATATTCAACCAAATCAAAAACTAACCTGATATTATTATGAATTGACCTATCCTTTAAGAATCCTGATTGGGTCACACTGATAATTTGTGATATTCCTGTTTTTAATCTGGAAGCCAGTGCTTTAGTAAACAGTTTGTAATCAGTATTAAGTAGTGTTATGGGGCGTAAATTATCTAATATCCTTTTATCTTTTCCTGGCTTTGGTATTACAATTATAAGCCCTTGTTTCATAGTTGGCAATAATTCAATATTATTTATACACTCTTGTAAGGCTTCAAATAAAAGATATTTTAGGTCATCCCAAAAAAAATTATAAAAATCTGTGGTTAACCCATCAGGACCCGGTGATTTACCAGGTTTACTCTGTTTAATCGCCGCATCAAGCTCTTGTAAGGTTAGGTCTGAATCGCATAGTTCTTTAAATACACTATCAATAGATGGTATATTATTTTTTATCATCTGAAAAAAAGAGTTTGAATTAACAGAGGAAAAAGAAGAGGAATACAAATTGGAGTAAAATTTAAATACCTCTTTTACTATCAAGTTGTGATTTAATTGTTCTACTTGGTTCACAATTAAACTACTGATCGAATTTTTTTCTTGTCGTCTTTTCTCCAAATTAATGAAGTATGAGCTATTTTTTCCCCCTCTTCCAGCCACTTAGCTCTGGATCTCACATATGCCCCTTTTGCCTTTTTAATATAGAATTCATCTAGAATGGAATGAAGCTTAATAAGTTTTTCTTTATCTTCATCTGACATGTTAGGTTGACAACAGCATTTATTAATATCTTGTATTAACTGGAATTCTTTTTTATGTTTCTTTTTCATCAGATTTTTGCTAAAGGTCATTGAATATTCTCTTAATTTATGTTTTAAATACTCCCATTTAATACCACTTGGCATCTTTTTTACTTTAAATTCAGCAATTATTTTTTTAATATATGTACAAAAATCAGGATGATTCAACAAATCTGCATTAAATTTCCAATAGCCTCTAGTATTACAAGGTTTATTTCTTTGTTCTAAGATTAAGTTGATCACACAATGATCTGTTAAGGGGGCACCTGAAATATTACACTTAGTCGCATTCCTTGAAAGAGATTCAGATCCGAGCCAATAATCAATTCTTGACTTTGAAGTGGCATTCGGTTTGAACCACGAAAAGTGTCTGGCAGTGGGGTTTAAGTTTCTCCAAATATCAATTAATCCATTGGATAAGCAGAAATTTTGAATAATACTGTTAGCATGAGAAATATCAAATTAGACGGTTGTCTATCCATGTATTCATCTGGTGACATGTTAAAATCGCCACCGATTAAAATATAATCTGTAGGGTAACTAGTTTTTAGGTCACTTATGTGACGAGTCCCTCGTTACTTCCACTAAGACCGGTCAGTGGGTGTGGTTGGAAGGCTCGTCAACAGAATTGTGTACACCTGTTCCTTCCCTATATAGTGTCAGCTCTGTTTGGTGTGGAGTGTGAACTCCCGGTTGTTTGGTTTTGCTTTGGCTATTTTGAGGTTATGATTAGTTTAACTCGGTTCTGTTGGATGCTTGGAGCATTCGTTTGTTTGAAGGAATCGTGTTTGGGTTTGTTGATTTCTTATTTTATGTTCTTTATTTATATTAATAAATATCTTCGTTGTAACATACCAACCTGACTATGTCCTCCTTCCCATTTGTCACGGCTTTGAGCCGGTCGTGACAAATGTGGGGGCTCGTCCTTAAATTTAAGTGATTTGTTTGGTAAAAATATTACTCAGTTTTATTGATTTGATGATTGATTTGTTAAATTAATATTTCTGTTTGCTCTTTTGGTAATGTTTAATATTTGGTTCTACAAATTCTGGAGGATATAGTGGTTGGTTGGTTTGTTTTTGTTGCTCTGCGGGAGTTCAGGTTTGGTAAGTATTGGCTACTCTTTGTATATATTTAGATGGGAAGTTTATTATTGGATTTGCTTTTCCCTGGTTAGGCTTAGCGGGGTATCCTTAACGGGATACTCTGATCTTTTTTATTTTAGTTTATTTTTTTTGTACGGTGAAAGCAGTCAGAGCAGTTGTCTCGGGAACACATCTGTGTTTTGTGGTAGTGACTCGTTAATCGGTTGCTATTGCAAACACTGGTTTATGGTGTATAAGAACCCACTGCAAGTAACTGTATGAAGATTAGGGATGAGTTTATGTAGTTTTGAAGTTTAGTTAGAGGGAATTGCTTATCCAAATTCTAGCCCTCAAATATGTTTGGAAAAATTAAGTAGCCAATTTGTTGTTTGACCATGGCCTCAAAAATTGGGGAGTTTATTAGTGCTCCATCTGAAAGTTTGTTGAATAATTTAACTAAGGATCAATTGGTGGAACTTGCAGGTCACTATGAAATTAACTTGGTAAGCCAAGATAAACGTTTAAAAGATAACATTAAATTATTGATAAAAACGAAGAAGGTGCTTCAGATTTTGTTGATGCGTCTACAATGTCTCATTTAACGTTTGAGCAACAAAAACAACTCTTGTTAATTCAGAATGAGATGAAAGGGAAGATGTTAGAAGCTCAAAATCGCGTGGAGATGTCTAAAATTCAATTACAACAACAGCAACTTGATCTTGAACGTTTTCGTTTAGATCTGATAAGAGAAGGAAAACTTGGGGTAATGGGAGGTGTAGACCGTGACTCGACTTCGTGTAAATTTGATGTAGTGACTAATATGAGATTGATCCCTAGGTTTGACGAGAAAGATGTCGAACGCTTCTTTTTGTTGTTTGAGCGCGTGGCAGATGCAAGAAAGTGGCCTGATGAGGAACGTACACTTATGTTGCAGTCTGTTTTTACAGGCAAAGCTCAAGAAGCGTATGCATCTCTTAGTGTAGAAGATGCTAATGATTATTTGACCGTTAAGAATGCAGTGTTGAGGGCATATGAATTGGTTCCAGAGGCCTACAGGCAAAAATTTAGGTCCTGGAAAAAAGAAGATAGCCAAACGCATGTTGAGTTTGTACATTTCACTCACTGGTGTACAGCTTCTGACGTGAAGACGTTAGGTGATTTGAAGGACTTGATGTTGCTTGAACAGTTTAAAAACTCTGTTTCACAAAGAGTAGCAACATATTAGTGAGAAAAGCCGACACTGTATATGAGGCAGCCATTATGGCTGATGATTTTTTTTTTTCTGATTCATAAAACCTCTTTTGGAGAAAGTGTAAAGAAAGAATCTTATGATCCTAGCAGGTCTTCTAAAATTGTGCGTGCTTCATCTGATCGACTACGTAGTTTCTCTGTTGGAGAGAAAGACCGTGAAAACCAGCGTAATTATTGCCGTGCGTTTAATCACTGGAAGAATGAGTGTCCGTCTTTAAAAGCAAAAGATGTTGCTAAAGCTTTCTGAAGATGGCATTGATCACCCAGTTGGATTCTTTTTTTTAGAAAGTTTAGTGCTTACCAACTTATTCTGTGATTGAGAAGGAAGCACTGGCTCTCATTTGGGCTTTGCAACGCTTTGAAGTTATGTGGGTTCATCTGTGGGACCTCATGGTTTTTACTTATCATAACCCATTAGTTTTTCTTCATTCATTACAGAACCCTAACCAAAGGTTAATGAAGTGGTGTTTGTTTTACAGGGATACCTGTTGGATATTCGCCATATTAAAGGCACAGAGAACAAAACTGCTGATGCTTTATCGCGTATTCATATAGTCTAATATTATAGGATTTGTCCTATTTCCTTGTCTCCATTCTTTTCTTAAATTGCTTCCTAGGCGCCAGGTTGCTGGAAGGAGTTGGAGAGTTAAGACTGCTGGAGTTTTGCGATCTGGATTGAATCTTATTTTATTTTTTTGGACCGAAGCTTTGTGGAGTTATGATTTGTGTAAACTACTTTGTTCCTTTTTTTTAGGGGGGGTGTGTGACGAGTCCCTCGTTACTTCCACTAAGACCGGTCAGTGGGTGTGGTTGGAAGGCTCGTCAACAGAATTGTGTACACCTGTTCCTTCCCTATATAGTGTCAGCTCTGTTTGGTGTGGAGTGTGAACTCCCGGTTGTTTGGTTTTGCTTTGGCTATTTTGAGGTTATGATTAGTTTAACTCGGTTCTGTTGGATGCTTGGAGCATTCGTTTGTTTGAAGGAATCGTGTTTGGGTTTGTTGATTTCTTATTTTATGTTCTTTATTTATATTAATAAATATCTTCGTTGTAATACCAACCTGACTATGTCCTCCTTCCCATTTGTCACGGCTTTGAGCCGGTCGTGACACTTATGACATTTGTTATTGTCTCCAACAGGCCTTTATTCTGGGTTTGAACATTATACCCATACACATTAACTAAAATGAAAAATATTTCGTCTAAGTATAGGACCACTGCAAGCCAATGGCCATTAACATCAGCCCTGTGTGTAATAATCTTGCCTGGGCATTTATTCATGCATATAGCGACCCCTGCAGACCGATTTGAACCATGACTAAATAACATAACATCCCCCCACTGCTTTTTCCGAAAGGTAACATCTGCCAACTCTGAATGTGTTTCTTGTAGAAAAAAACAATGTGATTTTTGACTTTTGCAAAATAAGAAAATTGCCTTTCTCTTAACTGAGTCCTTTAAACCCCTACAATTTAAAGAAGAAAATGAGATATCAGATTTTAACACGAACATGAACAATTAAACAGATAAAACGAAAAATTGAATACAAAAATGTAAAATTTAAATCCAAATAAAGATGTAAACAACGTTTAGCGTTTGTGGAATAGAAAAAACCGAATCCCATTCCTTTATCACCCCACCTCACCTCATATCAAAGAGAAGCAGTCAATACCCTTTTTAAGTGATACTTTTACCCTCTATATACCCAAATGGACCTCTAAACCCAGCCGCCTTGCCTTCCTTTCTGGCTTGTGCGATTCTTGGCCATAATTCACTTCTCAACAGTCTACCCAGCTAACACAGTTACGTTGTGACGACGTAACTGGACCAGACCATATTCGTTGCAGCGACATCCCAAATAACGTTCCAGCGACGTAACTTTGTGATTCCCATATCCGTCGTGGCGACGTTATAGTGGAACGTCGCTGGAACGTGATGAGTATGTCCTGACGACCAAACTGGCACGTTATGAGGACGTGACATTACAGGATCATATTGGTAATTTATATTTTCACCTCATCATTACCTTGAAATACATAAAGAACTAATAAACTCAATCCATCTCTGGTGCAAAAATAAACCTTATGAAATCTAATTATAGGGGATTCATAGTTAATACATTAATTACATACATGCAATGCAAACAAATACAAAAACATTACATTCTAATATAAAATAGACAAAAACGCACTGCATTCATTCACAAATCAATATTTATTCAGCACTACTTTGTACAAATACGAAGCCAAAACATTTTGAACATCGCACCTGTTCTTTAACCATGCAAAGTGTTACTAAGTTATGAGCACAGAAAAGTAAACACATCAATTCATAGATTACACAATATAAACAATAGAACATTTTTGTCTTAAAGATGGGGAGATGGTTAATGACGTTATTAGTGAAAATTAAAAATAATTATCAGTAAACTTATTGATACAACATAATTTAGTGCAACAAAAAATACATGATAAATAGATATGAAACAATTCAGCAGATACTGCACCGAGATACTGCACAAAGTAAAACTGTGAGCGTCATATATGAGGCTCCTGGTATAAATGTCTGGTGGTGATGTGCTTTAATTACATGGCATGCAGGAAAACATTTAGGCTAATTCATGCGCACGATTTTATATTTCATTCCCTCGATTTGCTAAAACGTGTACACTATTTATACATCAAGAGAACGAATTAGTAAATTGTGCATACGATTTAGCAAATCAATGAAATGTAAAAGTAATCGTGCACGTTTTAGTACATCGAGGGAACAAATTAGTAAATCATGGACATGATTTCTTTCTTTTTCTTGCATGTCATGATCAGGGCTCTGTGCTCACTATCAGAGGATAAAACTAAACAATATAACAATTACCAAAGAACCATCATTTTTGAGCTTCTCAGAAGAAAAACATTCATAAAGCGTAAAGATATGAAAAATGAACAATATAGAGATTTCTAGCATCTCTCCTGTATTATTTGTTTTTAAGAAAATGAGCATATCGACTTTCTCGGAAGAATCTGTGATCTGTGATTACTGACTGTGGAGAAGACTCTTTCAGACAGTGCTGAGGAGGCAGAGTTAGGTGCTGGACAGCTGATAGAGAAGAGGAAGAGGGTGTTTCTTACCCCAGCAGCAGAAGACAGGCTCTTCTGAGGGAAGGACAGGAGGCTTGCAGTGTTTTGCTGTAGAACAAGGCTTCTTCTCAGCACCTGATCTTCTTCAGAAAAGAGTTCCTCTAGTGTAGAGTCAGACACTCAGACTTCTTGCAAACTGGAATCTTTTAATAACATTTAGCATATTATTGTAGTCATGTTCATTGTTTTTATTATAACACATGGCAAGCTTATAGAAAATTGTTAAACGTGTTCTTCCTCCTCTTCTTCATCCTGAGCCTGCACTGTCAACATCCTTCTCTGAGCTGAAAGGGAGGTTCATCTTGTTAATGTTGCTCATGTATGTTCACAACCAGTCAAAAATCTGGAATCTTTTCTTTATGGTTTTCAAGAGAAGTCTCTTCTGCTCACCAAGGCTAGATTAATTTGATTAAAAAAAAAATGTAAATTGTAAAAAAAAAAAAAAAAAAAAAAAAAAAAGAAAACCGAAAGAAAGAAAGAAATAACGGTTTTCATACTCTT
The DNA here is from genome assembly GCF_003368295.1 of Carassius auratus. Classification (NCBI taxonomy): domain Eukaryota; kingdom Metazoa; phylum Chordata; class Actinopteri; order Cypriniformes; family Cyprinidae; genus Carassius; species Carassius auratus. The sequence goes on along the minus strand of NC_039264.1, from coordinate 29,639,949 downwards.
TTTTTTTTTTTATATACTTAAACATATTTATTGAAATAATTATGAGGCAAAGCTGAATTTTTCAGTAACTTTACTCCAGTCTTCAGTGTCACATGATCTTTTTCATATACTGATTTGCTGATCGGGAAACATTGCTGATTATCACAAATCAGTGCATTTACATGCACCCAATCGCATTATTCCCGCTAAGATCAAAGTGTACATCTGCTCATGACATACATGATGTAAATCACATCTGCAGTTAGCTTACTACGGTTGTTAGTTCCACTGAACTCTATTGGTAAAGAAGGAACTTGTGACCAAAGTTGGTTTTAGGGAAACGCACCCCATATTAGAAATGATGGGGAAGAAAACTTAGCATTTCTGGAAAGTTGAATTTTTTCTTCATTATTATTTTATAAAACACAAAGTTCAAAACATTGAAAAAAAGGTAATCTTTTGTAAAATTACAAAAGTCTTCTCTACCACTGGTTTTCAATTTTATGCATTCTTGCTATTAGCCAACCCCCCCCCCCCCCCCTAAAAATAATAAATAAATAAAATAAATAATAAATAAATGTAACTGTAGTGTAGACAAAATGTTTGGGCAGCACAACTGTTCAGTCATTCCCAGACCTCCTTGTTTTTAATCTGTCCCTCAAATCTACAGAAACAAACATCATTTTATAGACTATTTGGATAAGTCACGAATTGCAATAGTTATATAACTATAATCACAATGCTAAATTATATATATATATATATATATATATATATAATTATAAATATATATTGAATCGGCACAAGTATCGGGATAGTATTGAATTGGCAGATTAGCGTATCATCCCAGCCCTAGTTACTACAGTCAAAACAATGAAACTCTCTTCAAGAGTGCACAATAACTGATATTTAAAACTGTTAAAAGAAAAGGCTCAAAATATTGCACACATATAATACACAACAATATCTCTTCCCTTGGTGTTTTGAACATTTCTATGAGTAATGCTACACGCTGTGACTCTGTGTTGCTTCAAGTGCATCATTCTGCGCATTGGTTGTGTTTATGATAGATGATAGATTGATAGATGATAGATTCTTGTTCTGTCCCATCTACCACATGTTGCTGCCTTCATTACTGTGCTATAAATTTAAAAGAAATGTATTTTACACACACATACATTATACACACACACACATATATATATAGACGGTTTCAACGGCAACAACATAAACAAACGTTACTGCGCATGCGCGCTTTTGTGGACCTAACCTAACCGGTAGACTTCCAAATAGAATCAATAACAACAGCCAAGTCCCTCTGGAGTAGATATTTTTTTGATAACAAACAAAATATGTTTGCTGCGTGGATCAGGCGGACTTAATGAAAATGCAAATTCATCCTTTGCCAGCAGGAGATGTTTTAAAGCATAGACATAAAGTGCGAGAAATAGAGGTTTCCCCAGTAACAGCTGTAAACGAAGCAGAGCTGGTACGCTCACACGCTGCTTTATCAGGCATATAACATGCAAGTCTTTCTTCAGAAATACAGCGATATAAAAACACCTGTGCCTCATTTTGATATTTAAACATATAAATGTTAGGAATTATTAAACGTGCAGTACGTAACGTTACTCATGTTTATTCAACAAAGCCTTTTTGAAAATCGATCAGTTTTAAAATTGTGGCGAGTCTCCAAAAATAAATAAATGTATGGGAAACATCCCGCAGCACAATCAGTTTGAGACCAAAGGTTTGGACACACCTTCTCATTCAAAGAGTTTTCTTTATTTTCATTACTATGAAAATTGTAGATTCACACTGAAGGCATCAAAACTATGAATTAACACATGTGGAATTATATATGGAATTATATACATAACAAAAAAGTGTGAAACAACTGAAAATATGTCATATTGTAGGTTCTTCAAAGTAGCCACCTTTTGCTTTGATGACTGCTTTGCACACTCTTGGCGTTCTCTTGATGAGCTTCAAGAGGTAGTCACCTGAAATGGTCTTCAACAGTCTTGAAGGAGTTCCCCGAGAGATGCTTAGCACTTGTTGGCCATTTTGCTTTCTGTCTGCGGTCCAGCTCACCCCTAAACCATCTCGACTGGGTTCAGGTCCGGTGACTGTGGAGGCCAGGTCATCTGGCGCAGCACCCCATTACTCTCCTTCTTGGTCAAATAGCCCTTGATGCCTTCAGTGTGACTCTACAATTTTCATAGTCATGAAAATAAAGAAAACTCTTTGAATGAGAAGGTGTGTCCAAACTTTTGGTCTTTACTGTAAAATATATATTTTACAGTTTTATATATATATATATATATATATATATATATATATACACACACACACACACACACACTTTTGCACTTCCTGTCATACCAGTGACTGGGTGTTACTGCAATAGACTTTGCAGCATTAAGGTTAACGATTAATCGATTATTTGATCATTAATTTAAACGACGATCGATCATGGAAATGATTGAAAATTGACATCCCTACACAGAAGTATAGAAAATTCTACATTGATTTAAATTTTTTGCAAAAAACGACACCGATATCAGATCAGAATTAGTGTCTCTTCTCATAGTGACAGCCAATCACATTAGTTTTCTGGTATTGCATGCACTCGATTGGCTTGCGTCTGCGCTTGGGTATTTGCATAAGATGTTCTGACTGGAGGACGGCTGCATTGGCGCTTGAGAAGTCTTCAACTTCTATTTAGAATTAATTTCTAGAATTAATTTCACCATGCTTGACGTCACTTCATTTAAAAGTAAACGAGAGGCGTTGACGCCCCGTGTGATGGGGCGTTATATGTCTGGATACCGCTGCACAAATCTTTCAACAACGAGAAATGTAGTTCCAGCACGGCCTTACATCCAGGACAGCAGAATGGTCAGGATGACCTGAAACACATAACCAACTGAAATCAATTTAAAAGTATTTAGTCTTGCCTGAGTGATGCTGAAACAACCAGGTTTAGTTTTTCACCCAGGAGAAACTGCTTCCTGTGGAACAGTCTCCATGAAGAATGATCTCTTGATCCTGGATCCTTGCTGCCATCCACGCAGAGATGATTTGGAGGATATGTGGTTGTGTCTAAAGGGTAATGAATCAATGTTACAACAATACTGATAGCAGCACTATTGATCCTGTAACTTATGTAAATGTTTTCAGTACTGAACAAGTCAGGAACCAAATTAGTACCAGTTCTTGAAGCCCATCTCTACTTGTAATAGTTGTCTTGTTGCTGCTGCCCAGACTGTCTCTTCCCCTGATGATAAATATATGTGCTCATTTTAAAGCAATAAATAATACATTTAAATTACTAGGTGGTAACAAATATATTTCCTTATAAGGAACTCACTGAATCATGGACTCAACTGGTGGTTGTCAGGCCCTAAGAAAGTGAACAATTTGTTTACTTTTTGTGAAACGAAAGTATCAGATCAATTTGAGAATTAAACTAGCATTAAAAAGCATGCATGTGAAAAACACCATCAACACCAATAATGAACAGATGACAGAATTTACAAGCCTGCCACTTGAGGGAGAAAAGGGGAAATTATTAATCCCACATAACGTTACACTGAACATGATTTCGGCAGCCTCGGTCTAATTAACGTTAAACTTTATATTTAACGTTCTATCGGTTTATATTCAAGTTCACAGCATGGCTAGCATGAGCATCATCAAGCTCGAGCAGCAGGTATTCAAACAAACTAATTAACGTTACTACGGTTAAAAATTTAATGATTAGAAAGTTAATACTGTATAGTTTATAGTGATAAATTTCAAATAATTTAAAACAGGTAAGGTTATATTCGATTTTAACAGTTACCGTTACCTTAGACCACCTCTGAGACTGCTTTTGAGCTAATTAACCAAACAGAGCATTTATTTATTAAATTGAAAGAGAAAACCTACAAAAATACAAAACACTACTCCTCTTTGATGGCATTTAACGTTATATCAGTTAAAATCTATGAATAAAAGTAGATTTATAGGACTTACCTTTCCTCCGTGTCCGTCCGCTGGAAGTTGACCGTTACAAAATGACGGGCACGCGCACGTCGCGCACTTCACTCAGAAAGTGACGTGCGCTGCTAGTTTAAGGTTTAAATGTTAATTTGTCCCGTACTCTCTTTCATTAACAAACATTATCACCATTTGCTAAGTAATTTTTTTATTTTATTGTTCTTAAACTGATGGCATATATATATATATATATATATATATATATATATATATATATATATATATATATATATATATATAATTATTTTAACATGCTTGATTATTTTTTTTGTATATTTCCCAAAGAATATGCTGTTCAAATGGTATCTTAATAATAATAATAATAATAATACATCTAGTGCAATAATATTAAAAGTTATCTGAAGACCAGCTGACCACGTCGCTACAATGTCCCCAATGGGACTAACTAGCGACGTCTTTTGAGTACCTGCCCACGACGTTTCTGGGAAGTTAGCCAAGATTTAAAAAAATGGAACTTTACCACGACGTCCTCACAACGTTGCCATAAAGTAATGTCGCGCTGACCAAATGACGACTAACTGGCAACGTCCTCACAACGTTCTGTGTTTGCTGGGTATTTTCTTTCGTCAGGTCTTCGGCAAAACGGATGCCAGCTTCTTTGCACACTGCTGACGACTTGGTTCTCTTCCATACTTCGTCCCGCACCAATCTGCGGGGTAAAAAGAATGATCACCTCTCTCGAACGACCGGTCTCCTTTCTTCCCACCCGATGCACGACATCCACAGCCTCCTCCATATTAGAAGCAAACTCAGGCGTTATCTTGCCCAGAAGTTGAATCACATCCTCTCTTATGCGCTCGTTTGAGTTCTCCTTGAGACCTTTTATGCGAAGACACCATCTCCTCTTGTATCTTTCCTCTTCCAGCACACGAATTTTCAGATCATTATTGACTTCGGATAGATTTTCAATTTGTTTCTCCATCATTTTAATTTTGTCTTTGCATTCTCGTAACTCCTGCGCATTTGTTTGGACGGACTTAGCAACGCAATCATCGCACTGTGCTGCTTCCCAGCCGGCATTTCAACGTTGATTCAACGTTGAAACAACGTCAGGTACCATGGTTGAATCAACGTTGAAAAACCTTTCGATTTTGCAAATTGGATCAACGTTGAAATCACGACGTTGATTCACCGTTGAAATCGTGACGTTGATGTACGGTTGAAATCACAACGCTGATTCACTGTTGAACTCCCGACGTTGAATCCACGTTGAAAAACCTTTCGATTTTGCAAATTGGATCAACGTTGAAATCACGACGTGGATTCACCGTTGAAATCGCGACGCTGTTTCACCGTCTTACCTGCATTATGGGTGAATTAGGGTCGTGCTGCAGCCCTGGGATGAAAGCTGAATGAGGTGTTGATTTTGAAAAGTTAATCAGCGTTGATAACACGACGTTGTGTCCCCGTCGTACCTTGCACCGTGTGTAAATACACCTAGATCCTAGTTGGCATTTAGATCAACAATGTACATACAAGGCTAAAAATCTAATGACTGGCAGCAATGGCTTTACAAACAACTTCAATAAACTACCACATGCTCAAAATTGTCAAACAGCAGTTACATTTTGGAAACAGATGAAGATAATGCCACACTTTATTATGCAGAGTATGCATGGAGGTAATGCTAAAAACAGGTAGTAGAACAATCCAAGTACAATAATATTTAAAGGTTTTTGTGAAATAATTTGGCACATAAATGCATATTTTTTGCAGCACTTACAAGAAAAACCCTTGTACCTTTATGACTGAAACCAGTGGATCTTTTATTTTGGTGGAAAACTACAGTTTCTGTCAAAAACATGTTTTAGTAATGTGTCTCATTACAAGAGTTGTGTACATTTGTGCAGTGAAAATGTGTTAAACAGTTCGAGAAGGGAACCTTCCACCAGTTGATTTCTAATGGGAACCCCCTGGACTTTGTCTTCTTTACCGTGGGGAATGCAGAATGAGATTTCTACCGCAGGGCACTCTAAAATGTTAGAACCAGCAGCCTTAGTGTATATAGTGTGGTTGTGCTTCGGGTGATCCTTGAAAGTGTCCCAGCGCTAGGTCCTTTCTGACGCCGTCCCCTCCACTCTCTCCCACTTCTGCACTTTCTGTACCGTCCTGTATAAACATTTACATTTAGTCATTTAACAGACGATTTTATCCAAAGCGACTTACAAATAAGAACAACAGAAGCAGTCAGGTGTACAAGCGAACAACAACAGTATACAAGTGCCATGACAAGTCTCAGTTAGTCTAGTACAGAACGCATAGCCAGGTTTTTTATATATATATATATATATATATATATATATATATATATATATATATAAAAAAAAGACAAGAAAAGAAGGAAAAGTGCTAGCATTAGTTGGTTAAGTTCTGGTGAAAAAGATGAGTCTTAAGATGTTTCTTGAAGATGAGTAAACACTCAGTTCGGATTGAGATTGGGAGGTGATTCCAGCAGCTGGACACAGTCCAGGAAAAGGTCCGTGAGAGTGATTTTGAACCTCTTTGGGATGGCACCACAAGGCGTCGTTCACTTGCAGAGTGCAAACTTCTGGAGGGCACATAAGATTTAACCAGTGAGTTTAGGTATGTTCACAATGTTTGACAATAACTTTGATATTGTGAAATATATTTAAATGAAAACTGAATGCAAAATAAATCACACAATATTTTCACTTTACAGTTCAGTAACAGTGAGGTTGGAAACAAAGTGGACAACACTATTCATTAAACACTTATTTAATGTATTCAGATGAAAATGTACAATATTAACACATTATTCACAAGCAGTGTTTTCAGAGCCCCCAGTTACACTGTTTTAATCAGAACACTAACATTACAGTGTAGTAAAACAAGTCAAATCAAATTCAGTACATTTTTATTAAACTAAGCACAACCAAAACCTATCACAAAAGGTCAAAGCATCTCTAGCAGAAGTGACAGTGCAATGTAGCAGAAGAACAATTTCTTACCAATGTTTAAAGAACAAGCTGGATCCTCGATGACTCTACAAGGGGAAAGAAGAAATGGTTTACTGAAAAGTTCTTAAAAAGCAGGATTTCATATTATACCATTTCTTTAAACCACTGGTTCTCAAACTTTTTATACCAAGTACCACTTCAGAAAATATTTGTTATTAAATATTAAGTTGCACCATAATGACCAACATTACATTTCAGCAGCGTAGTAGGCCAAACTATTCAGCTAAGTTACAGGTCTACAGTTAAAAAATTGAGGCAGTTTTATTCTAATAAGAATATTAATTGTTGTCAGACACTTTACCATGGTAAATACAGTTTGAACATTAACACTACAACTGTGCTTACATACACAGGTAAATGAAAAAAAAAGTTTAAATTAAAATGTAATTATGTAACAAAAGTTACAAAACTGTACTGTACTTTAACTGTAACATACTTAAATGTGCAAAAAAAAAAAAACTTACTCAAAGATTAAGTTAAAATATATTAACATTAATTAGTTTAATTTAGTGATTCACCTGCATAACAACTAGAGGGGGCCTGACACTTTGAGAACCATGGCTTTAAACAATCCTTTTTTTTTTTTTTTTTTTTTTCATTAATTCATTAAAATTATATTATTTAAATACCGACATTTGCACTTATATGTTGCAGAAAACACTTTGAAACTAATATAAGAATACAAACATATATAACACACCTAATGCATGGGATTCATATCAGGAAAATATGGGAAAATCTCTAAAAGACAGACATTAACACACAACTCACCAGCAACACATTAGGTGAGCATCTAACTTGATCATCTGTGATAAAGCAATGCAAAAATAGACACACAGGTATTTATTTATCTGCAGGTTACATGTCCTTTAAACTACCCATTTGTAAACTCTGGTAATACTTTACTATTTTCAAAAGATAGTAAAGATAAAGTTAGCGATTTTCTTACCTCATTTTGACAGGATGTTTTCAGGACCTCGCAGAACACCTGACCCTTCTTGTGTTCACAGTTTTTGTTCTCCATTGACATGTCACGACTCAAATTCGCTCGAAATAAATAAAAAATATACAGGCAAATATGACATAATTCGGGACCGACCGAGCAGTCAGTTATAACGAGCAGCAGCTCACAGTTAGCCGCCTCACTCACAGAAAGACGACAATAACGGTCATATTTTTAAATGTAGAAAAGCGCGAACCGATTCATTGTCCAGTTTCTTGAATGACAGCCAGATTAACCAATCACGATAGAAGTAATAAAATAAAACTACCAATGGGAGTTGTTTCAGTGTGATAAAGCAGCGAAATGTATAGTTTTATTGTTGTTAATGATGATAATATTTAACATTTTAGAATAGGTATCATGACTAAAATATTTTTAAATGCTATTAAAATAATAATTAATTTAAATAATTTAATATAAATAATTTAAAAGCTTGTTAACCTTTTTCTACCATTTAGCATTAAACATTTTTAACGTTGTTTTATTAAAACAACTGACCTTATTTCAACCATATTTCAACGTTGAAAGTTGGTCATGTGCTGGATGTTTTTCAACCATTCAGCTTTAAACGTTGAATCAACGTTGTTTCAACGTTGAAACCACAACTGACCTTATTTCAACCATATTTCAACATTGAAAGTTGGTCATGTGCTGGATGTTTTTCAACCATTCAGCTTTAAACGTTGAATCAACGTTGTTTCAACGTTGAAACCACAACTGACCTTATTTCAACCATATTTCAACGTTGAAGGTCGGTCATGTGCCGGCTGGGTTCATTTGCGTTAATTCTTCGTGCTGTAAATCTACCTTAGTTCCAAGGGCTTTAATTGCATCCAAAATAGCCGAATTGGGCACCTCGTTTTCCTCACACTCTGTTGGTTTTTTAGCCTTTTTTCCTTTTTGGGGTTTACTCGGTGTGGGTGGATCAGAATCAGTTCCTCTCTCCCTTTTGCTCGAACCTATTGCTATTTCCATTTCGTAACAATGATCTTCCATATCGGCACCACAACTTCGGTATGTGTATTAGCAGGTGGAGGTGGAAAAAAACTTATCAAGCTAAACTAACTTGGGAAATTTTGTGAGAGCACGAAACAACTTGACTACTCAATCCGCCATCTTGCAGCACCCCTTCCAGGAAGTTGGAAACCAGATAACAGCAGCGGTCAGCAGCGGTCACCGGTACGTCCCCGACATGGCACTTAAAATGATGGGAAGCTGTGTGCTCATCCTGTTTGTGTTTCTCGTTGAAGGTAAGAATCAATTTGTTTCTGTAAGCTATTTAACACTTTACTTTTTATGTGACAAAAAATTATGCATTTTCAACTCTGCCCATCAACTTTAAACTTAAAATCTTGCCTTTTATTCAGCGCTATTTTAGACATTAGTATAATACGTGAACACAATGATTTGCTTGTATAAATACACTTTATGGAAGTAATTGTTTTGTATCTTTAGTTTTCCTTTTCTGGAGTGTAGAAATGGTGAATGAAAGTGTCATCTAATCTTTAAAATGCTTGTGATCACGTATTTCTAAACCTGTAATTTCATAATGATCATTGTTTAAAATGTAACATGTATGTAAATGAATGTGGTATAATTGTTCATTTGACCAATGACCAATCAAAAAAGGGGAAACGGCACATTTCAAGTTTTTTTCTCTGAAGTTTGCATTGCCTGCAACTCAAGAAGTAGTAAAGATATTTGAATTAGTGATGTGTCGTTCTTGAACGATTCGTTCATTTTGAACGAATCTTTAATGTGACTCGGGAAGAACGAGTCGTCTCGGGGAGTGATTCGTTCAGTCGCGCATGCGCATTATTCTATGGGTTCTGTTCTAGTAGTAGTAATTCACCTGTCAGTCAATGCAGCATGAGCCGGAAAGAGAATTGATTAGTTCATAGTTCGGGTCTATCGGGTTTTTGACTCGTTCCTCAATCACGTGACAGCCCAATACGCTAATCCCAATGCAGCATGAGCCGGAAAGAGAATTGATTAGTTTTGTTGTTGTTTTTTTTTTTTTTTTTTTTTTTTTTTTCTCTTCAAAATTTTATTATGAACAATGCACAGGACAATAGGTACAGAGAACACTACAACTACTGTGCAACCTGCACAACAAAAAAAAAAGAAATGTACAGACCAGAGGATAATAACATATTAATTTATAGAAGGGGAAAATTAAAATATATTCAGTTCCTTCAGGAGATGAAATGTTCTTGTAGCCTTCATATTTTGCATGTTTTCTATTGTTTTGTAATATGTTTTAAAGTCCAGATGAAATACATTAAAGCTAGGTAGTGAATTAGACCATTTACATTTGTGAATATGGTATTTTCCGAAGATAATAAACAGTTGAATAACAAAAATTAAATTTTTGGACAAACCACATAAATAAAAGTATAACATGACATCAAAAATATTGATTCTGATGTTTACATTCAATTTTGTGATTATAAATTCTTCCAAATCAGACCAAAATTTTTTTGTGTACATACAGTGATAAAATAAATGAAAAATAGTCTCCCTATTTGATTGGCAAAAGACACAAGACTCTTCTATGTTTATTTTAAATCTTCTTAGCGTATCTTTAACAGGATAAATTTGATGTAAAATTTTAAATGAAACTTCTTTTATTTTATTATTAATACAATATTTATAAATAATAGTATTTGCCTTTTCCCAATTTAAATCACCCATGGTTGAAAACCAAAAAAACTTTGCAGCAGGTGGAACTGAACATGAAATTTGATTTCTAATATACTTATTGGTGTATGCTTTCTTTGTAATGTCTGTATCTCCAATAAAAATTCTATTAACTTCAGCACTAATATCTGTAAATGATATGTGTTTTAGTATTTGAAGTGAACCTGTAGGGACTGCATCAAATACAACTGCGTATTCTTTTGGTGTCACTGGGAAGTTAAAGTTTTGAAGAAATTCTGAATATGACATGAGTAAACCATCTTTGTTCAATAACTGTCCTACCAACAGAATTCCTCTATCAAACCATGGCTGAAAAAACAGAGACTTCTTTTTATAAAGAATTTCTTTATTATTCCAAATAAAGTATCTATGTGGACTAAAGTTGTGTTTATAGATCATTATCCAAGATAGAAGGGCTTGTTTGTGGAAGTCAGCTAATTTCAAGGGAATTTTATCAATAGAAAAATTACATTTCAGTAGAAAATTTATGCCACCAAGAGTATTAAACAGAAATGATGGAAAAGCGTTCCAGATGCTGTCAGGGCTTTTCAAAAATTCTATAATCCATTTAATTTTAAAAGTATTATTTATAGTATGAAAATCCAGCACTTCCAAACCACCTTGGTCTCTACATCCTGTGATAACATCTTTTTTTAGATAATGGGGTTTTTTCCTCCAGATATAATCATACAGTATTTTATCCAATTCTTTAATTGTATTTTTTGGGATATCCAGCGATAAGGCAACATATACAGAGCGTGATATACCTTCTGCCTTTGATAATAAGACCCTGCCAAATAGAGACAAGTCTCTCATTAACCATGAATTTAGTTTAGATTGTATTTTTTTAACAATTGGATCAAAATTTAATTTATGACGTTCCTCTTTATTTTTACAAATTACAATTCCAAGAAATGTCACTTTTTCATTAATTGGTATTCCATCAAAACTGGCCAGATTGCAATTTTTCAGGGGGAACAAAACTGATTTATTAATGTTCATTACCAATCCTGATACATCACTAAATTTTTTTATACTATTTACTGCAGTCCCAATTTGGTTTCGGTCACTTAAAAAGATGGCTGTGTCATCTGCAAGTTGGCATATTTTAAACTTTTTACCAACAGCATTAATTCCTGAAAAGGGAGACATTTTTATGTGTGTAGCCATTGTTTGAGCAACTAAGAGAAACAAAAATGGAGACACCGGGCAGCCTTGTCTAATACCACGTGATATACTAAATCTTTCTGATGTGCCTGTTTTCAGTTTAACAGAACTAGAACATCCATTATATAAGGTTTGAATTGCCTTATGAAAATATTTACCAAAACCAAAAAAGGAAATAGATTTTAATATAAAGTTATGCTCGATGGTGTCAAAAGCTTTAAAAAAGTCAATGAATAGTATGAAGCTATCATTCGGAAGGAGGTCACTGTAATCTATCATGTCTAAAATTAAACGTATGTTATTGCTTATGTGTCTTTTGGGCATAAAGCCAGATTGTTCTTCATCTATAATTTGATTCAGGCTATGTTTAAGTCTTTTTGCAAAAATTAAAGCAAATAACTTTGCATCATTGTTAAGTAAACTAATGGGTCTCCAGTTTTCAATGTGTAATTTATTCTTATTTGGTTTAGGAATTAAAGTAATCACGCCCTGTTTCATAGTCGGAGGAAGTTCACCTTTTTCAATGGCTTCTTCAAACACAGACAGCAGGAAAGGAGAGAGTTTATCATTAAATAGTTTATAAAATTCTCCCGTCAAGCCATCATTCCCGGGAGTTTTATTGTCTTTTAAAAGTTTAACACATTCCACCAGTTCAGGTAAGGAAATTCTTCCATCACAAATCTCTCTAAATTCTTCATTTATTTTCTTAGCATTTGTTGAGATGTTATTTAAAAAAGAATCTATGCCAGAACCTGTGGAAGCAGATGAGTATAAATCCTTATAAAAGCTAGAAACATGTTTTGAGATTAATTTATGATTATAGGTAATACTTCCATTGACTGACAAATTACTTATTGTATTATATTCAGCATTTCTCCTTTCTAATCCAAAAAAGTACTTTGTATTTTTCTCTCCTTTTTCAATCCATTTACATCTGGATCTCACAAAGGCACCTTTAGTTTTTTCTATGTATATATCGTCTAGTTTACTTTGTAATAAAATCAGATTTTCTTTCTCATGTTCATTAAGATTACCGTTAGATTTTATTTGTAAATTTAATATTGCTTTAATGACTTGTGATTCATTTTCTCTTTTTTGCTTTGCTAAATACTTCCCTTTTTTAATAGCCATCTTGCGAATTTCAAATTTTGTTAGTTCCCAATTTTGTCCATAGTTACCAGAATTACAGGCTTGTTTCCAAAATTTTTCAATGATCCTACTAATTTCTAGTTTAAAATCTAAGTTGTTAAGTAATGAGTTGTTAAGTTTCCAGTAACTGGAAGTATTATTCTGAGAAAAACAATTGCTCAAGTAAATTTTAATAAGTATAAGTTTATGGTCAGTTAATATGGCTGGTTCTATCATCACATCTTTGACCTTATCTTCAAGGTCATTGGAAATGAGCCAAAAATCTATGCGTGACTGCAAAGACAGACTTCTATTGCTCCAAGTATACATTCTCTGTGATTTGTTCCTTTCACACCAAATATCCATAAGTCCTAGACGCAAACATGTATTTCTAAGTTCACAATTTATGTTTGCAGGTTTTGGAGGCCATCTATCCAAGTTATCATCAAAAACTGTATTAAAATCACCTCCCCATAAGACCTTAGCTTCTGAAAATTTTAAATTAAGTTGACAAATTCTTGCCTCCACATTTTTAAAGAGAGTCTGATTTCTAATTTTGTCATTGGTGGCATAAATATTAACCATTATAAATTGTTTCTGTTCCAATTCACATACTAAAATAATTAATCTTCCTGAAACGTCTTTTTCACTATGTAGAATTTGCCCCTTAAAGTTTCCTTTTAAAATAGCCACGCCTGCTGATCGATTATCTCCATTCGAAAACCATATTTCACTCCCCCATTGGTTCTTCCAAAAAGATTCATCTGCTGCACATGCATGAGTTTCTTGAGTAAAATAAAAGTCTGCATTTTTAGCTCTGCAGTACAAAGTAAATCTACAAGTACAAGTAAATCTCTTAAACCTCTGGCATTGACAGAACAAACATAAAGAGACATCCAGAAAAAAAAGACAAAAGTACTTGTTTAACTTAAGTGTTTTCTATAGGTTTCTTGCATAACTAAATTGAACTTTTGCATAAACCATCCTATTTTCACATTTGGGTTAAATAGACATATTACACTCTGGAATTATTTATCAAACTCTAAAGTCCCCGTAAAGATTTTCTTTATCACGACAAAAGATAAAGCTGAAAAACTTTATAAACAAAATGTAAACATTTTCAAAACGAACTACCTGTTATAGACTACATCTAAGTTGGACGTATTTCTCTGCCATCGATGAACGCTCTTGCCCCGCTGAAATAAGCGGCTTTGCCTTCTTTTCTGGCTTGGTCCACCGCGGGCCACAATCGACTCCTTGCTTCCTTGTCTGCGGCTGTGAGATCCTCCTTGAAGTGTAAGCCTCGAGTTTGCAGAAAGGGACTCTGCCTGGCGTGTTTCCAAATGAGATCCCTCGCCGTTCTTGAAATAAATCTGATGATGATCGGCCGTGGATTCCCCCGCTGATCCTCCGCGGCTCTGAGTCGGCCGAGTCGGTGTACGATGTCCACCGCCGCCGTCACTTCGTTCCTCTGCTCCTCTGGGACCACAGCTCTGCAGATCTCCTTCACTCTCTCCTTCACCTTTTCCGAGGAGTTTTCAGCCACCCCATGAAGTCGCAGGCACCACCTACGGCTGTATCGTTCCTGGTCGTTCATCCGCTGTTCCAGTTCTGCAGCTTTTTTCTTCATTTCCATATTTTCTTTTTTCAGACTTTCATTTTCATTTTTCAGACCCATAACATCAGAATGAATCGAGTTTAAACTTTCGCAGATGCTCTCAATTTCTTTGGAGTTGTTCTTTATCATTATTTCCAGGTGGTCAGCTCGGTTATTGATTTTTTCTGAAAGAATCTGAATAATGTTGTTCTGGACTTCCATTAAGCTTGGCTCTGAAGCCGCGGCTGGGTCGACATTTTTTGTTTTTTTCGGTGCAGGGGTCTTACTTGGTGTACTAGGAGAAGATTCACATCTTCCTCCAACTTTACAGGCGTATGAATGAGTTTCCTCAATTTTTCGCTTTTCTTTAGTGTGGTCCACTTCCATCCCTTCCAGCGCAGACATCTGCTTTTTGACCGACATTTTGCTAGCAGACCTTTTGCAAGCTAATTTTTCAGAATTGTTCGACGACAGCGATAAAGTTCTGTTTTGTATGTTCAAATCGTCTTTCTATGTTATTGTAACGAATCCATAAATTATTCAATTTATAATTGGGGGAAAATATGCACTACATACATAATTTTTGCAAGAAAACACGTTGCCGTACCTCCACTCAAGAAAAACGCCTTATCACTACGCCATCTTGGCGCCACTCCCCAGAATTGATTAGTTCATAGTTCGAGTATATCGGGTTTTTGACTCGTTCCTCAATCACGTGACAGCCCAATACGTTAAACCCAATGCAATATGAGCCGGAAAGAGAATTGATTAGTTCATCTCATGAGTCTTCGGGTCGAGTCGTTCCTTAATCACGTGACAGACCCATACGCTAAAACCATAGACACTGACAGTAAAAGAATGCAGATAATTGAATAGTTCATCTTTCGGTTCTTCGGGTTTTTCGTTCTTTTGTACTGTGATGTGACAACATTGGCTAGAGTAATTAGTTAATTTACAACTTTCCTTACAAAATGGGTGCGTAGTACTTATTTATTATTAGTATTATTTACTCTTACAGTAACGTGATGCATTTCTGGTTTCAAATTGTTGTTTTTAATTTCTGTCATGGTGGTACTTTTCCATAACACTGAATGTGGAAATAAAGAGTTGGTTATGCTTAAAATGTTGATCTTTTTTTTCTGTCTGTTTGTTTGTTTTTGTTTAGTTGTGCAGTTATTAAATCAGATTGTCTGTGTAAACCATACTTTTGTAACATATGACACTTTATAAACATTAAAAACACTGTACATACTTTTGAATAGTTGTTTATTGTTTATTACAGAAAAGCTTTGTAACAAAGAGGACAACTATTCCAAAATAAATTAAAATAATAAAAATGTAAATAATTAAAAATGAAATTAAAATTAAAAGATAATAAAGCCACAGGGTCTAATAACCTTAACAAATGAACTTTAAAAGTACAATATAAAAAAAGAAAAACTAAATATTGCACAACAAGCTATTCCCAAAATAATTTTAAGCCATTTGAATAAAAAATAAATGAAAATTAAGAGATACTAAAGCTACGGAGCCTTATAACAGTAACAAATTACCTTTTAAAATCACAACAACAAAAATATTGCACAACAAGCTAGTCTTTTTCTAAATAAATAAAAATAAATAAGCTTTAAAATAAATAACACACTGTGGCTATATTTTTAGGACTTGCTTCAAGGCATGTTTACATTATTAAAAAAAAAAAACAAGCTCCCTGACCTTGGATGGGCTGAGTCTGTGAGTTCTTCTATCTGAGATAATCTGCCCAGTTTTAGAAAAAAAAAATTCAGATGGCACGGATGTGGCCACAATGCAAAGTCTTGTCTTTGTGACTTCAGAAAGGCTTGTGTATACTGGTGAACATCTCCTCCACCAGGCCAGAGGGTCTGATGTGCGGGGTAAGAGTGGCTCTGCAAGGTTGGCCATCATAGCATCTGAGGTCTTAGAAGAGGTAGCAGAAGGCCTCAAACTTGCTACCCTCTCGTCAAAGTCTTCCCAAAACATGGCCCCTGCACTGGCAGTGAACCAGGATCTGAAACTCCTCACTCTGAGCTGGGTTAAAACTGTTAAAACTGTTAAAGCTGAAGTTATCATAACCTTAATGTCTTAAACTAACATTAATAATTCAAATTCAAAATGTTATTTGCTTTTAATGTATGTCATTATGTCCTTTTTTGAGAAATCTTCTTATACATATATTACACCAATATGTCAAGTCTGCCTAGGAGAAGCAATTATTATACCAGCAAACTCAAAATTGGAGTAAAAATGAACAAACTAGTCTATAAATACTTTTTATTGTAAGCTTGGATTATTATATTATTATATAGCCTAGTGTTTATAGACAGTCAAGAAGACAAATTAATCAATTTTATTTATAACAGGGTTTTATTTATTTATAAAATAATAACAAACCACAGATCCTCAACAAACAGTAACAAAAACACAGTGACAGAAATGTCAGAAATAGCGTATGGGGCTGTCACGTGATTAAGGAACGAGTCAAACTCGACCCGAAAGACTCGTGAGATGAACTAATCAATTCTCTTTCCGGCTTGAGACCGCGTTAGTTTTGCGTATGGGGCTGTCACGTGATTAAGGAATGACTTAAACCCGAAGACTTCTTGTCAGATAAGAGGTGAGATGAGCTAATCACAGACTGAAGACCCAGGTAAAGAATGAGTATTTTTTTCTTTATCTCATAGCATTTTAGTTTTGTATTGTTTGTAGTGTGATCAACGTTTGCGTAAGTACTAGATGTGTTGGGGAGGTAGCACTTAATATTTTAATAACATTTTGCTAAAATGAACGAAATGAACGAAATGACTCGAAAAAAGATTTGTTCATTTTGCTGAACGAGACTCAAAAGTCAGAGTCGGTAAAATGATCCGAACTTCCCATCACTAATTTGAATGGCCTTAGCTATAGACAAATCCGGAAGTACCGAAACACGGAAGTAAAGCAGCGCCGCCATTACTGCGTGCCTTGCTGCTAAGGAAGTAGCAGAAGTAGCGTGTTGGTCCCGTAGGCAGCTGTAGCAGATTTTAGCTGTTCGAAAAGTTATTTTTTAGTTTTTTTTAGTACGTATGCTGTCCAGTGATGCCGAGAAGAGCGTGTTGTGTGGTTGGCTGAGTGAAAAGCATGAGAGCGTGTGAAAAGCGTAAATTGCGTGTGTCTCACATTTTATTGCATATGTATTAGTTGTTTGAAGAGTAAAAAAAATCCATGGGTCTTAATGCAATTACAATCGGCAAGTCGGTCGGACTAAAAGGGGAAAAAACAATTAATTGGGTCAGTCCTAAATTGCAGGGTCGGTCGCGTTATGGCATACAAGAATATTTTTAAGGATGGCCTAATAGTTATTTGAAACTCGTGATGCTTGTGAACATATTAACAACACAGCTAGTAATGACAGTGTTCGGTTTTATTGTTGTCATCAATTAATACACTTCTTAATTACATTACATATTTTTACATTATTACATTATGTTGTCAATGAGAATTACCTTTATCAGTAAGTTTTGGCCACTGCCTGACATCATCTACCCAATGTTCCCTTTCACCAGACATTTTCTTTAATGAGCAGGATCCCCTTTCATTGAAATGTCATTAGAGGGCACCGGCAAGTGTCACACCGTCACACTTCGCAGGCACGCAGTAATGGCGGCAGGCAAGACAGCGGTGCCCATAGAGCTCACGGCGGATTTGTGTATAGGTCTTAAAAACTTTCCAGATTACTTTTCTTTTAAAGATGAATGTCTGAAGAACATATAATGTTGAAATTAGAGATGCATCTCGTTTCTTTCTGTCAAGACAACTGCATTTAAAAATACTTGAGTGCCATTAATGTTATTTTTCTAAAGTTTGCATGCAAGTGCATTTAAAGTTCAAGCTTTAAATGTGTTTTTATTTATTTAAATTAATTTAGAATTCCCCCCAAATTCAAGATATGGAGGCAAAAAAAATAAATATGTATGACTGCCTATAATCAGATTTTTCTATATATATATATATATATATTAGGGTTGTGCCGATAGACGATAGAATCGTGTATCGATGATAGTCAGAGATATCGACGATAGCAGATGTCTCTGTCATAGTCAAGATGATATTAGGCTCATTCTCCAATTAATGTATTAAATGATAATAATAATAACTCGTATTATTGTTATTAGGCGGCCTATTATAATTCTGCTGTCAAACTGCCCAGTTATTTCACTTCATCACCGCATTTCACACACACACACGTGCGTGCGTGCAAAAGAGGATTAGAGCCTGTAGTCGCTGAAGTTGTAACGCTTTGACTCGGATAACTCGTTAAATCCATGAAATGAAAGAGATATAAAACGAGGAGTTGGTGTCCCACACATTTAATGGTTGGTACACGGCAACGCGCTCTTCTCAAACATGAGAGATTAACTCTTCCCAGCAAGCAATTTTGCGTCTAATAGACGTCTAGTAGCCGTCTAAACACAGCCGAGACGTCTAGGCTAAATCGAGGCTAATTTTGGGCTGTCAGTGAAAATCTAATAGACGTCTAAACATACCCCAAGAATAGACAGCTATTAAATGACTACATATATACGTCTAATAGACGTCTAAACATACCCCAAGAATAGACAATCAGACAGCTATTGAACGACTATGTTTATACGTCCAATAGACATCTAACCATAGCCCAAGAATAGACTAGTCATCAATTAGACCGCTAAATGACTACATACGTCTAATAGACAGGCAATATGGGTCTAGGCTAAAACAAGGCTGATTTTGGGCTGTCAGTGAAAATCTAATAGACGTCTAACCATAGCCCAAGAATAGACTAGTCATCCATTACACTACATATACATGTAATAGACAACAAAATGAGGCATAAGGATTCTTTCACTCAAATATATCAGGTTCTCATAAATGAAAATCCATCCAAACTAATTGAATATAAAGGGATTTATTTTGAACAATTATATAGACAACAACAACTTGGACAACATTCAAACATAAAAATGAACAAATAAAACATTGGAAAAATATGTAAAACAATTAATTTTTAAGAATTAACTGTTTACTTTAGATCCATAGACCCCCTGCCCTCCCTGGTGCTTGTTTGAAATGATTAGAAATAGCATTTTTTATTTCACATTCCGTAGCTGATGGAAAGCTGGTCATCACTGCGTCTGCCAAATGAGAAAAAGGAAAGAATTATTGCTCAAAAAAAACATTGACAATCCTTTTTAACTAATTAGTCAATCACTTTTGCTAGGATGATTTAATAGATAGAGTTAACAGAATATAGATTGAGACTATATAATTTATATCAATATAGACAATAATTTATATCAATATTATAATTAATATCAATAATTGAACATTTTTGCTCGTGTAATGGTGATGCAATACGGCGTGTAACGATACGCGTATTGAACAATTCTGTACAAGGCATATATATATATATATATATATAGGCTATATAGACACACACATATACATACATATCTGAAATTTTCTTCTCGAATGTTCATTTTTATCAAGCTCATATATGCAAGTTCTGTAATTTCACTTAAATGGCAATGAAAATGACCTATTAATTTTCAGCGAGAGCATTAACTCGATCTCTCAAGCGACGCCATTCTCTTAGATATTTGGGATCCATAACTTCTGAATATGGAAATAAAATTAAAATTATAATTGATTATGTAACACTGTTATCCCAAGACATGTCTGACTACTACCATAATGTGTTTTGAAACTGAAATACAGTATTTTTTTTAATTATCATTCTAATGAAGGTGAAAACAGATTTTATTTTCATTTCTACTTTAGTTCTTCCCTCAAGTTTAAAGGAATAGTTCACTTTGAAATTAAATTTTGGTATGTTTTAGCTTACCTTAAGGACGTCCAAGATGTAGGTGTCTTTGTTTCCGCAGTAGTTTCAATTTTTTAGGTCAAACTATTCTTGTCTGTCAGTCATATAATGCAGGTCTATGGTCATCACCTAAAAAGGCCATGCACAGAGAAGTCCAAATTAAACAATTCCCCATCGTAAGTACACATTGATGGACTAAGACACGAAACGAGCAGTCTGTGTGAGAAAATGAACAGTATTTATATCGTTTTTACCTCTTGTACACAGCCACGTCCAAGTGATATGAGGGCTCGCGTGCTTCCAGGTGTGTGATGCGTCCGCGTTCTGGCTTAATTTGCGCAAGCGCCGCACTTAGACTAAGCCAGCGCAGAATGTGCACACACCGAAGCACGCGCGCCCTCAGATCACTTCGACGTTGCTGTGTTATAAGAGGTAAAACGATATAAATACTGTTCGTTTTCTGACACAAACCGCTCGTTTCGTGTCTTAGGCTATCAGTGTGTATGGTGGGGAATTGTTTAATTTGGACTTCTCTGTGCATGCTCTTTCAGGTGGTGACCATATAGACCTGCATTATATGACTGACAGACAAGAACAGTTTGACCTAAAAATATAAAAATTGAAACTACTGCGGAAACAAAGACACCTACATCTTGGATGCCCATAAGGTAAGCTTAAACATATCAAAATTTAATTTCAAAGTGAACTATCATTATAAATCATTCTTTATCACTTACTCATATAACTCTAATAAACATAAAATACTTATAGGCGTAGTTCACTTAAAAAAAAATAAAAATAAAAAACAACAACATGTAATCATTTACTCACTTTCACTTGGTTCCAAACCTGTATGGCTTTCTTCTGTTGAACACACACAAAAAATATATATTTTGATGAATGTTGGTAACAAGACATTTAATGGTAGTCACTGACAAGTGTTCTGTATATTCAATTGCTGTACTTTGTTGACTGATTGCAGGATAATTTCCAATAAACAGTGTCTTTAAATCAAATAAAGTGGATTACATCACTCCAGTTCTGAGGTTTTTACACTGGCTATCTGTCTGTCAAAAAAATTCATATCCAAAAACTACAGTTGGTTATTAAATTAACATTTTAAGGCCAAAGTAAATTCCTAATCTTCTGATGCACTATGAACCATCCAGAGCAGACCTCTCAGGACATCTGGGACAGTAGCCAGCTACTTTTATATCTCCAAAGTCAAAACAAAACATGGAGAAGCAGCATTCAGATTTATATCTGAAACAAATTCACTGAAAACTGAATGTATGCTGCATATTTTAATTATTTACGAACAAGTTTAAAGACTTTATGTTTGCCACTACCTTTTATTAAATGGAGAGGATTTTTTTTTTAAATTTCTTTTCATGTTGCACTATGCTGCTGTTAAATTTTATGTAAAGTACTTACAGAATTTGCTTTAAATCAACTCTAATTTAAATACAAATAAATACTGGTATCTTTATAATAATAAAAAAAATAGTAATGATAAGTTTCATAGTTTCATGCTTACCACATTCATTGAATTTGCAATAACACGTGGAAGGTAACGTTAACTTTTTGGAGAAAAGTAGTACTCTGCAATGTTAATGTTAAAATGTCACGGTTTCTACACATTATAACAGCTAACTAATTTAAACAATAAACATATCAAAAATGACACGCATACTTACAAGATCGAAGTAGAAATGTGAAGGTTTTCACTCAGACTGTTGCTCACCCGTTGCTCTCCGACAGCTGCCTCGTGTAAAATAAAATGGCGGAAATGTTTATCGCGAGATTTGGCTTAAGTGATCTAGTCACGCAATGGCATTAGTTCCAGTAGACATGTCTCAGTAGTGTTTCAATTGTGCCATCTAGCGGTTGGGAAATGCAATTGCATTTGATTAGATATTTTTATCGTAGATTGTGTATGAATGTTTGACAGAAAATATATATTAAGCTGTGTAAGCGAAAACATTTCAAAGACTAATATTCTAGGTCGCTGGTCTAAATCTGAGCCCAGATTGCAATAATTTCGCCAGGTGGGCTAAAGCAGACCGCATTATAGCCCGTCCAATTCGGAGCTAAATCGTGATCTACCATGCCGTGAAATGACGTATTGAACCTTGATATCATACCAATGCGAACATGATTGAATATTAACCATTTGATGCACTGCCTGGCAAAAAAATACAATTAATCAGTTTTGACAAAAAGTGGTCTACAATAGCCGGGTCTGAATACGAGCTAAATCGTGGCTACGCACAGCCTACACATATAACATGTAAAATAAAGTAAACCAAACAACTTGTATTCACTGTAGACTCTGCGTACATGATGGAATATCATACATCTCACAAGTTATTTTGCAAAAAAAATACATTTATCCAGATTAAATGTTATTTGGGCTAAAAGTGGGTTACACATAGCCGGACTATATCTGGTCTATATTTAACCCAGACGTTGAAATGACGGCTATTGCTTGCTGGGAAATAAAGACAAAATAATAACAAGGCGGCAGTGGTTCTCGCGTAGTCCTTCTACGTCATCACCACATAGTGTGCATTATAAGTGAAGTGATAAGTCTCTTAAAGGGCACACTGCACTATAATGTGATGTATGCAAAATGCATAGTTTTGGCCGTTACAAAGTCTCCATCCACAAACAGATGTACATCGTCTGCAGATAGAAGGTATTTCATTGCACTTTAACAAGTAATCTGAACGGCCTATATATGTGCAATATTTTAAATGAGCCCTCACTAAATGAGTTTATGGCACAGTTATGTTAGAAAACGCATCTCATTCTTGTTTCTGTGGCGGTGCATTCGTCTCGTCGTGAGGCGCGCGCTCCGGAGCGCTGATGCATCAGTTCAATTTAACTTTACTCCAAATATATCAACTTACCTGTTTTGAATACTTTATATTTAACGTGTTCGTTTATGCCCAATATTAGTGTTAAACGGCTGGACTTTAAATTAAATCTACTATTGATTTTCACCGTTGAATGATTTTGCAGAACACTGATAACTTCCGTGTGCAGATTTGTCACAGGACGCGCAATATGACAGCTGCGTCCGTCTGTATATGAACTAGCTGTTTTAAATACAGTATTTTTATATTTAACATTAGTTTATCAGTATGTTTGAAAGTATTTCGATTATTGGAGATTCCACGGGCTCTTTCTCGCACACCTGTGTGGTTTAAAACACCAAATAGTTATGCTATGACAAGAACAAATAATCTCTCTCTTACTCCACCCATGCACAATAATATTGTGTATCGTCGATCTCACGGGCTGACGATATGACGATTTGAAAAATGACCCATATCGCCCAACACTAATGTATATCCAATCTATTATTTATATAATCTGATATAGTTAATCAATATCATACCCCACCTCCCCCAAATACAGTCCCTACTAGATTTCGCTGCTCTTTTTTTGTTTTTTTTACAGCCTAAAATGACTGATTTTTTTGGCTTTTCTCAATTTACAGTGATATGTGCAGCATTTTTTTTTTTTGCAGTGAAAATATACCACGGACCACATTCTTCTTACACTATTATGACTTTTCTGATTCGAGAACCACTGTATAGACTCCAGACTAACGTTTGACAACACCAGCACTAGTGCCATTAATTTCTGCAGAAGGTGAGACCAGCACCTGACAGTAAAGCACTCACCCTAATCACACATACATCTCAGAGATGTTTATTTAATGTCTGCATTTACATATGCAAGATATATTTTTAAGAGTGCTTGTTCATCTGCAGTATGTCTCTAAGATGTTTCGTGTCAGATGTCAAATAGACATTTATTAGAATGCATGTAAAACTGCTTCTGAGACGTTTATTAGAGTACACAGCAGATGATTCCCAGATCCTTACCAGATGTCTTACAGATGTAATAAATAATGATAAAATGTTCTTTTATTACGGTCATTCATTATTTCTAACTATAATTTAATACAAACCCGATTCCAAAAAAGGCGCTCCTAGCAAACTTACTCAAATCTTATGAAACAAACAGCAGATGGGTCTCTGTTTAGATCGGGGGTGAAAGATAGAAACATAAGGATGACCCAGATATACAGTATAGTGTATGTACGACCTGTAATTATTTATTCTGCAATCGGCGCTAAAACGTCACCTGTATGGAACATGGTTAGTCTACGTTAGCTAAAATAAAAAAGGGCTGGCAGCTAAATAGACACTCCGTTAAAGTAAACATGAGCCACACACCTGTGCTTGAGCACTCCTATGCAGCGCTCAATGATCAATCTCGTCCGTGAGTGCACATAGTTGTACAATACAGCCAAAAATACCGGGTATGCCGGAATGTCTTCGAAATTTGTCCTTAGTGCGTGTGGCCTCCTCCTGAGTGGGTAGACGAACATGTATTTGAGCCTGACTTTGAAGGGCCAGAGACACTCGTCGTATCGCCCGGCAGGCTGTACTTCTGCTTACATTTACCATATCAGCGAATGTATTTTGGAAAGATCCACTGACATAAAATCGAAGAGATATTAGCACCAGTGTTGGGGACAGCGCTCCGTTCCTGTCTGTTGTGTGCCGTAGCTGTGGTGATAACTCGTTGATTTATTCTAACAGTTCAACGCTGATGAAACGAAACCTGTCTCCATATAAATCTAGAGGATTGGCGCGGCCTCTCATTACTCTTTCATGCCTGAAAGCCTGTCTATCGTGTAGCCTGTTGTAAGGAGTGAAATTATTTCCTTATGAAATGAATTCTTTGTGAAGCCAGACTTTCAGGAACTCTTGCAATGCAAATGCAGATGCACCAAAACAATGGGCTTTGAACTCTTTGTGAAGCCAAACACTCAAGAACTCTCGCAATGATTTGATCAGATAGGAAGATCTAGAAGAAAGACCATTTACTCTTTGATCCCTTCACCCATCCTTTCCCCCTGGGTACATGGTCCAGGTCACTAAAAGTTGACAGAGAAATGCCAAGAACTCAAGCTACTATTCTCACATGAAACATTTATTATATCTTCAGTATTCATGATTGTAAACTTTTCATGTTTGGGATCATTTTAAAGGTCTTTGTGCGATTGGTAAATTGGTCTCAATTTCACAGTAGTCACTTGTATTATAAGAAAGATTGAAAACTTTTGTAGAATTGTGTTCTGCTGAGATGGGGGTGTGTCCCCCTTTAGGGGTCTGTGAGAATATTTATCTCCAGCCAGGTGTGACCCTGATGTGATCACAGAAACCTAAAGAACCAAAAGGTCTTTTGTTTTTACAACTGATTTGAAGATTTCTTTGTTGTCTGGTCTGAGTATTTAAGGGAAGTGACAAAACACTACTGTGCGATTCTGTAGCCAGAAAGCCCGTAGTGTGGAGTGTATTTCATATGCTCCATACTATGTATCTTCCTGAAGTCAGGTATACTATTATTTATTCAAAAATGGCGTAAGATTTAGTCCCAGACGTAGCACTACGGCTATGCAACGGGTATACATTCTACGCACAACTTAAAGTGCATTTTACATCCAGCCTCGTCTGATGACCGGGTGTACGTCCAGCTGGTGCAACCAGCCCCAGGTTTTTTTAGCCAACATAGAAATCCTGGACAGGACGTGTCCCTGAAAAATGGCACATCTGGCCTAATGTTAATGCTACTTCAGATGCAGATTCTGGGCCACCTCTGCACTGGAAAGACACATTTTGTTGATATTAATTTCATTTGATTTGTAACAGCCCTATAGTGTCTTACTATTTGAATTGAATATATGGATTGAATGTAAGCAGGCAACATGAAACATAATGCTTATGTTTAGGGATGCACCGAAATGAAAATTCTTGGCGGAGGCCGAAACCTAACAAAATTAAAACACTGGGCCAAATACTGAACATGGTTTTATGAGTTTTTTTCCCCCATGTATTTTGCCAGTTACGCTAACGTTCTAAAATAACGGTCACCTTAAAAACTCACTCTGGGGGGGACCGCTAGAATATTTTAAACTCACCACTGAAAAGGTTAAGAGTGTGTACCTGGTTTACGCTGGTTGCTGTTTGATAGCGTCATGTCATTTTTTCGGTACAGTTTATTCTGTCTTTTCTTTTATTTTGGCTGAACACGAAAGAGTCGAATCATTTCCGTTGCCAAACATTTGGTGCATCCCTACTAATGTTTACTTTTAAAAATGGCCTTATAAAGGTAAAAATGCCCATAAAGGAAAAAATGTAACATAATAAACATATTGTAAAAGTTAATTTCTGATACTCCTGCAAACTAACCACTGCATAGAATATGAAGAATATCAAAAGCTTTGACCACAGCAGTCCTAAACCTCCCAAAATACCAGCACAATAACACGCTCCGCAAAATATTGTCTTATTATTATCAACAGAGTTCCAGAAAATATCAAGTTATCATTTTTTTGTCATTATCACATACCCCTACAGTAGTGTTATATATGATCCATAGTTATACCGTCTTATCGTCAGCCTGTGAGATCGCCCATAAATGATATTATCATGTTTATTTATTGAATTATTTGGTCTCATAGCCAGAGAGTGAGCCAACTTCAGCATAAAGCTAAAAGCAGCCTACTGTCAGTGTGATCCACTAACTACAAACATCTTTTAGTCAGGTAACATATGCATGGATGTCATGTCATCACATTACATTTTTAATATGACTGAATTTGCATTTAACATGATAACAGTTTAATTAAAACATTTTAAGTTACTAATTATAATGCTTACATTTACTTCAAAAAGTAATTCAAACAGCAGCTACAGAAAACAAGCAAAAATGTACATTATCAAAAACATCACTGACTTCAGTCTTATGCAGGTTTAGGCACAAAAACACTCACATTATAATTAGTGAAATATTAATTAGATATTAATACTAGCCTGATAATAATAATCATCTTGATATCATCAAAGGCATCAGCCACAGCTGATATCTCTGACTATCAGCGATACACAATACTATCATCTGTCGGCACAACTCTACCCTGCAGTATAATAGATATTTATACATTTGGTCCCCACAATATATGTGTAAAGTACAGATTTTCACACACACACACACACACACACACTGGTAACTGTTCATTTGTGTCTGCAGGTGTGTTTGGTGATGAAGTGAAGTCAGTGAAGGAGGGAGATCGTGTCGCTCTAAACACTGGTGTTACCAAACAACAACTTGACATGATGCGGTGGTACTTTAATGATGTTCTCATAGCTCTGATCAATGGAGATCCCAGTACAAGCTGTTTATATGATGGAGAAGACGGGAGATTCAGAGACAGACTGAAGGTGGACTATCAGACTGGATCTCTGATCATCACAAACATCACAACTCAACACACTGGACGTTATGAAGCAGAGATCATCAGAAGTGAGAGTTCGGGAAAAAGACAAAACTTGAACAGAAGCCCCAAGTGTAACAGCACAAAAATCATCCCAAAAAGTAGCATCTTCGTTGGCAAAATCATTAAATCATTCTCTCTGACTGTCAATGGTGAGTCATTTAATGTAATTTTTCCCTGTAATAATTGAACGGTGATCTCCAGACCTCTTTATTGTCTTTTCCTGTATGTTAATGATTTGTTACAGTTTGATCATTTAAGACACTTTTTCTGAATCCTTAACAGTCTTAATTATAACTGATCACTCTGACTGGTTGAACAGCTGATATTATTAGTGTGAAACTGCAGCTGAAATGAACAGAACTGCTATAATAACTTATTCCTTCAATATCAATTTGTGTGTCCTTAAAAGCTGACAAAAATTAGGAAAAACTCAAAGATGTACCACAGGACCAAAACATTGACACAAGTGACACTTTTTTTTTTGTCAAATTATTACAAATCACACAAAGCATATTACGGTGTTATTATAAAATTATATTGTTCTGATTTGGATCTATGAGGAGTTACTTAGAGGCTCATCTGACGTCTTCTGGAAGATGTTTTCATCTCATCATGTTTTAAATGAACTAGATGTTATGAACTGGTTTGATCTTTTGTGATCTGAGAGCTCTATTTGTTTTTAAACCATCTATAATATGAAATAATCTCTGTATGTTAATAGATAAATATGTTTTTGACATCTACACACTGGCCCTGTAAAGGTGTCCAGAGAATATATATACAGTGAATATGACATAAACACACTGTCAGATTTCCTCACACTAATGATGGTCTGTCTTTATCTGTTCCAGGTTCAGGTTCAGGTCTGTCTCCAGCTGCTGTAGCAGGAATTGTTGTTTGTGTTCTACTGTTGGCTGCAGCTGTTGTTGGTGTGATGATCTATTTCAGCAGGAGATCCAGAAAAGGCAAGTATCACCTACAGATACTGTAGTGAGCCATTTTTTTTTCCCTTTGCAAAATTGGTGTTTAATTGTGTATAATGATTTTTCCAAACAGACAAGAAGAAAAACAAACAAGTGCTAGAATAGTGTCTAAGGATGAGGTAAGATACTGCAGTACTGTAGTGTGTTTTTAGATCAGTGCTTTATTTCACCTGCACTGACAAAATCATCTCCATATGAAACACATTTCAAACAGTTTAATTCACTGATTGATGACAGATGTGCTGATTTTCTAAGTTTCTGTGACTATAAATGGCATTGTTCATTTCTCTTTCTTCACCTTCTGTGAATCTTTCTTTTCTTACAGAAGCAGAATGAAGAAGGCCACTTTCATAGCAACCTGGGCTCTCTTCACACCTGAGCAGTGCCACAGACTGATCGACTCCATGCCACGACGCATTGCTGCAGTAATTCAGGCAAAAGAAGCCCCAACTAAGAATTAAGTGCTGTACATGCTCATACTTTTCATTTACATACTTTTCAGTTGGCCAAGATTTCTAAAAATTATTTCTTTGTATTAGTCTTAAGTTATACTTAGTTCTAATTTTCTGAGATACTGAATTTGGGATTTTCCTTAGTTGTAAGTTATAATCATCAAAATTAAAAGAAATAAACATTTGAAATACATCAGTCTGTGTGTAATGAATGAATATAATATACAAGTTTCACTTTATGAATGAAATTAATGAAATAAATCAACTTTTTGATGATATTCTAATTATATGACCAGCACCGGTATATTCTCGGTTCAATATGACCGCACCACAATACAAGGGCTAATTATTATTTATTATAACATTTATTACTTTTACAAATGTAATAGCCATTAATACATTTAACACGTACCTTCTTTGTCTGTTTTTCTACATTTCCTGCAAATACAAACTATCACGACTGCAGCAACAATCAGCAGAGATCCAGCAGCTTGGATTTAATTTTCTTCGTTTCAGGCTTAAACGCAGCGGAGTGACATTCTGTAGTATGCATATAAATATGTAAAGTACATACAATTCATCCAAATGACAGAGATTTTTATGTAGAGTAAAAAAAAGAAGGAGAAACATAGCTCAACAATTGTCAAAAATGTTATTTATAAGCATAAAATGCTGAACATGTCTTAAAGATGTGCTGAAACAGTGGCCACATTTAAATCTAGACTTAAAACACATCTGTTTAGCTGTGCACCGCGAGAGCTTTATTTTTTATTATTGCACAGAATTGCACAATCATACAAAACATAAAGTAACAATAACAATACAAAAAAAGAATGCTAGGGGGAGATGTAAACAAAATTATAGGAATACATTAAAAAGTGTACATGCTTGCAAAATTTGAATAGCTTTTTGTTTCTTCGAGGGTAATATAGATTCAATATAGTATTTCACCTCATTTTTAAATGCTATAAAACACGTTTTTTTACCTGAAAATTTACATGTATGTATATGAAATTTAGCCATTGAAATAAAAAAATTAATAAAATAAATACAGGTCTGTTTATCTTTAGAATTTACAGTAATGCCTAAAAGAACATCTTTCCACTCTAAAATGAAATCTCCATCAACATATCCAACAATAAAATCAAGTATATTCTTCCAGAAAAAAGACACAAAAGGGCAGTGCCAAAATAAATGAACAGCTGTTTCTGGTTTCTGCTTGCAAAAGCTACAGCTAACATCAATATCCTTTTTAAATTTAATTAAATAATGTTTAGCATGGTATATTCTGTGAAGAAGTTTAAAGGATACTTCTTTCACCTTATTTTTTAAAAGATATCAATTGGGCAGAAGCCAGACTTTTTTCCAGTCAACACCACTCACAAATTTACTCCAATATGCAGTTACATTTGATTTCGAGACAACATCCTTCTGGAAAAGGGCTCTTATTGAGCTATTATAATTATTAGAAGAGAAACATATTTTACCTATAGGGGAGTGATTTGGTGAAAGGCATGGAAGTTGCTCATAATTAACACTTTTGTGCTGTTTAAACAACATACATATTTTAGAAGAAAAAGCACCAAAAACAGTTGCAAATTCCTTTGGGGTTATGGGTATATTACATTTTTTTTTTATAAATTCCTCGTATGTAAAAAGAAGGCTTTCCGAATTAAATAGTTGATCTACCAAAACAATATTATTTTGAAACCAATTTTCTAAGAAAATAGACTTTTGTTCATATAATATGTCCTTATTATTCCAAATAATGTAATGGTGTGGTGAAAAGTTGTGTTTGAAAATCAAATTCCATGACAGAAAAGCTTGTCGATGAAATGCAGAAAGCATCACTGGTATTTTGTTGATGTCAAAGTTACAAACAAGAAAAAAATGTATGCCACCCAGATTGGATAAATGATGAAAGGGAATAATATTCCAAATAGAGGTTGGATATTTAACAAATTGTCTAATCCAGCTGACTTTAAATGTATTGTTTAGTGTAGTAAAGTCCAGAAAGTTGAGGCCACCATTATCACCATTATCATACGAGTTCATTAAAATAGTTCCTTATATAATGTATCCTATTTTTCCAAGCAAAATTAAAGAGCATCTTATCAATCTCCTTTGAAATTTTATCATCAACTTGAAGAGCCATTGCTGTATAAGTTAGCCGGGATATACCTTCTGCTTTGGAAATCAAAACTCTTCCTTTTAATGATAAATCTCTTAAAAGCCACTGATTTAATTTCCTTTGAGTATTTTGAATAACATGATTAAAATTTAATAAACTTTTGTTCTGTTGATTTCTGTTGACTTCTGTTTTGACTGGAATGTTACAATAAGATGCCACTGAACATTCTTTAACTGCCATAAGCTCACACTTCTTTACATTTAAATATACACCAGATGCTTTAGAAAACTCCTCTATTACATTAATTGCGACTGGGATTTGGTTTTCATTTCGGAGAAAAAGGGTGGTATCATCAGCTAATTGCGTTATAATAAGTTCTCTATCAATAATAGACATACCTTTAATTGGGCTGGTTTTAATATGATTTGCTAGGAGTTGACTAATTATCAAAAATAAATATGGAGAAACAGGGCAGCCCTGTCTAATCCCTCTAGACAAGTTAAATCTACTAGAAGTACCACCAAACAATTTAATTGAACTGTTAAAATTCTTATAAAGGGTTTTAATTGCATTAGTAAAGAAATTTCCAAAACCAAATTTTATAAGAGAATTAAAAATAAACTGATGCTCTACGGAGTCAAGAGCCTTACAAAAATCAAGAAAAAGAATAAAACCATTATCTATGTTAAATTCTGGATAATCCAAAATATCTAATACTAATCTTATATTGTTTGTAATATGCCTATTTCTCATGAATCCAGATTCTTTTGTAATTGAATCTAGCACAGATTTCAGTCTTTTAGCAAAGATCAGGGCAAATAGTTTATAATCATTGTTGAGTAAACTAATTGGACGCCAATTATCCAGAGAAAATAGATCCTTTTTTGGTTTGGGAATTAATGTGATTAACCCTTGAGTTAAGGTGGGAGGAAGACACTGATTATTAACACTTTCATTAAACATTTTTAGCAAAAAAGGGGCCAAATCATCTGCAAATAGCTTATAAAATTCTCCAGTCAAACCATCCGTGCCTGGAGATTTATTACTTTTTCAAATTATTAATTGCCTTTATCACTTCTTCAACAGAGATATGCATATCACAAAATACTCTTTCATTTTTGTCAATAGTTTTTACCTCTATAGAGTTTAAAAAAGCATCAGATATAGATGGAGAGTAATTAGAAGTATATATTTTCTTATAAAATTCAAACCAGTCATTAGAAATTAGTTTATGGTCTTTTGTAACAATCCCATTAACATTTAATTTACTTAAGTTATTATTAATATGGTGCCTCTCCAAATTAAAGAAGTATTGTGAATTTTGCTAGCCTTCCTCAAGCCAACGTCTCCTTGATCGAACAAACGCACCTTCACCTTTCCTTCTATAAAGTTCATCTAGTTTGATTTGCAGATCAGATAATATTTTTTCTTCATTTAATAAACTGTCTGGACATTTATTTGTTAATTTAGTAATTTCAACAATAATGGCGGTTTCTTCAGCTCTTTTATATTTTGCTAATTGGCTGCCAAATTTCCTTAAATATTTAGTGACCTCAAATTTCAGAAGTTCCCAATTTGAACAAAAAGAATTCTCCTTGTTAGCTTTACCCCAGAATTGGCATATCAATCTAGATACCTCTCTTTTTACTTCATCATACATTAACAATGTATTGTTGAGTTTCCAGTATGTCCCATTATTGAAACACCTTGTATTAGATAATTTAATATTAATACTTATAGCTTTATGGTCTGTTAATGGGGTAGAAGCAATATCAACTACCACATTATCTACATTAAAGTTCTCGGACACTAACCAAAAGTCAATTCTGGACTGACTGGACCCTGTTTTATTGCTCCAGGTAAATGACTTATTATGTGGAAATTTGGCTCTTCAAATATCTATGAGATTGAATTTATCCATTAAATTTCTAAGATTACTGTTATTTTTGTTAGATCGACCTGGTGGCCATTTATCAATTGTTCCATCAAATACGATAATAAAATCTCCTCCAACTAATACAGTGGCATTTGGATATTTAACCAACCAAAAAATATATTTTCTATGGATTCAAAAAGATAATTATTATCTTGATAGTTATTATACCCATATAAATTACCCAGGATTAATATATTATCAACATACTTAATTACATGGCAAATAAAATGCCCTGCAGCATCACATTGTGTTTGCAAAACATCTCCATTAAATCTGTTCTTTAAGGTAATCACTCCAGCCGAGTGTTCAGACCCGTGAGAAAACCATACGGAATTACCCCATTGTGAAGTCCAAAATTTGCTATCCTCTGTTGTAGAGTGTGCTTCTTGTACAAAACAAAAATCAGCCCTAAACTGTTTAGCAAATAGAAAAAGAGCTTTCCTTTTGACATTATTTCTTGGTCCCCTAGCATTAAACGAAACAAATGAAAGATGAGACAGACTAGTTAAGGAATATTAGACAATTGAACTGTGTGATCAATCTGTAAACGCTGAAATCAAAGTAGTATCAAGATCAGCACCTTAAGCAGTGCTAAATAAACATTAGGAAAATAATCTTAATCTCAAACTTCCCAACGGTAGATGATGAAACGTAACAACTCTCTTAAAACTCGAGAATATTATAAAAGTACAAAACAAACAGTATTTAGAATACTGTGAAACATTCCAGTAGGCAGGTCAAACCCTTCCAGTCCGACCCGGACTTGAGTGTAAACTAATGACCCTAGCTATTGGAGTTTATAGAAGAAAACATAGAGATCAACTTTCTTGAATATATCAAGAACCTTGAGAATATATTGAAGAACAGTCATTTGTCTGCTCCTCTCACCCTGTCACTTCAGTACCTTCAATAAATCCACGACCTCCGACAAAATAAGCAGATTTTCCTTCATCGCAGGCTTTTTTGATCAGAGGCCACAACTTCTGTCTACTGTCTCTATCCTCCTTTGTCTGATCCTCCTTAAACTGCATGCCTCGGTTCCGAAGAAACTCGCTGCTCTTAGCTGCTTTCCAAACTGCATCTCTGAGCCTTCTGGCAGTGAAGCGAATGATTGTTGCACGGGGCCTCGTCTCATTAACGCGATTGGTACCCAGTCGGTGAGCGACATCTATAGCATCTGGTAGTTTCACGGCTTCATGTGGAAGCAGCTTTTGGCACACACGGATAACCTCTTCTCACACATTCTCTTTGGTAGCCTCTGCCAGTCCATTGAGCCGCAGGTTCCAGCGCCTATCGTACTGCTCCAAATCCGTCACCCGACTCATGCACAGCCTGGTTGTCTGTTCACCCCTGTCAATCCGTTTCTCCATGTAAAACATTTTATATATCTTTTATCTCTGCACAGGCGGTTTGCACCATCAATTCCAACGCATCACTCCGTGTATTGATAAGATTAGCGAGCGTCAAGATTATTTCATCAGTATTAGAATTCCCTGTTTTCACGTTGGTAAAAGTTGGCTTTTTCGCAAGTGGAGGTTTAGTCGGAGTTACAGGGTATGGCGGAAATTCGTCTTCATCTTCTGCCATATGCTTGTCTCGAATCAAACCACTTTCGTAGCCATGGTCATTATTAGCAAGCACGTGTGAATCAGTTTTTCCTGAGTCACTGGTTCTCTTTTGTGCAGGTTTGGGCATGTTTCAAGTTGAAAAATATATCTTACAAATCAAAACGTACACAATTATGCTGATAGTTACGTTAATTACTTTCCTTAGAAAAGTTTGGTGCTGAGAGCTCGAAACATCTGACTATTCACGCCGCCATCTTGCCGGTGCTCTGAGAGCTTTCTAATATGTGCGCCACTGAGTGACGTCTATACTTCCCGGTCACAGAGCATCTGTCCATCAAAAGCTCACTATCCAATCAGAGTAGATCACTATTAAGCCCGCCCCCACGAGAGGTTTGTGTCAAAACACCAAACGAAAAACTGCAAAGCGTAAGCGAAATCTGTGGCAATGCATTCAAAATCCATGATTAACGAAAATGAATCTTTGAAAAACATCAACAAAGAAAGAAGCATATTTGAAGAGCCTGTTAAATTTGTGCGACTGAGTTCATTTTTTTTTTTCATTTTCATTGTGTTTTTTTTCTTTTGTAATGGCATATTTTTGATAGTTTCTGAAAAAGTTACGTTCAGTTTTATAAAGTTTCGTTCATTTTTTTGAAGCAAATATAATTACATAGAAAATTAGATTGTGTTTTGAGCTGAAATATTGAAAAGCTTTGCAGGTCTCTCATTAATGATTAAGAGCTCAGTGTTACCTGTCATGGGGAAAAACAGCTGTTACTAGAAACATATATATTATTAACTGTGTGATGCTTGTGTAACGGAGGCCAGCGAGTAGTGCTGTGCAGGTAAACTTCACTCCCCCATCTCAAGAGACGCACTAGCGACAGATGCTAGTGGCTGTAGCCATTTAGCCTCCTTGTTAGTGCGTCCGCCTCCCATGCCGGAAGACCCGGGTTCGAGTCCTGCTCGGATCGAGTGCGAGGAGTGTCAGAGAGGACCCGGGTGAGAGGGGTTACACTTGCTTTCATAATGTCTTGTTCATTTGTAATTTTTTTCATTTAAATGCCTGTAATTATTTGCCAAAGGAACATTTCAACTTTATTGTAAAAATGCACACACACACACACACACACACACACACACACACACACACACACACATATATATATATATATATATATATATGCATTACCTTTGTACTGGTGTGATTGATATTTGAGGTATTACTATTTTGGTGAAATCCTTATGGAAAAAATAGCAATAATTCTTCCAGAACCAAGGCTAACTTTTGCACTGAAACTGATATTGCACTTATATTGCACTTATATTGCATAATAAAAAACTTTTTAATAAACTGTATAATGCTGCAAATGTGTTTATATTCAGCCACCATTCAGATCTGATTCTGAATTCTGATTATAATTACAGTATATGTCTGTGCATGATTCGTAGATGTATATGTGCTTGTTAGGTAAATATTCAGTTTTCACTTTCAGTTCAGCTGACAAATACTAGATTTGTATTTCATGGTAGCTGCATACAAGTATAAAACAAAATGAAAACTACAACATGACATATTAAGAAGTTTATTCATATTAACAGTCTAATTAGGAATTGTAAAAAGAATAAAATGAAACATTAAAGAATATTGATCATTTGGGACACCAGATGGCCCTAATACACAAGATTTGGGTAATAAACCTTTTCCAGAGGAGTTCAGAGGAAAGCATTGATAAGCAAAGTTTCATTTTAACATCACTAAACAATTAAACCACACATATTTTCATCTTTACCATTAAAACTTCAACATATTTCAGAATTTTTGATATCTGTTCTGTTTTCTTCTTTTATCCTCTTGTAGATCTGATGTCATTGACCAGAAGAACAGCAGCAGCTGCAGAAGCCACGCCCATCAGAGCAGAGATGACCAATCGGATCACAGCTTCAGCTGTATCACAACACTGGATGTGAACTTCTGTAAATGAAATTGTCAATGAAATTAATTATTTCATTTTCATTTTTTGAAATTAAATATTAAGTCATTTTCAATAAGCTGACTGTAGTCGCTATAGATGAACTCAAAAACTGAACTTTTTACTGAAGTGTAAAAAGGAGAAAGTTATCTGCAGAATATATCCTGTTTAGAAATACATGAGTGAGTTTATTCAAGTTCATTCATCTTTTCTGGCATCTTGAGTTATCAATTTTAGTAAAATCAACTAACTAATTTGGTGAATAAAAGATGCTCTTATCAGCTCTGCTGTACCTGAACATGGTTGACAGAGTTTGCTGATGTCCAGATGTGTGGTCTGGTTTGTGATGGGATTGTTGATCACACAGCTGTAGCTGTTTTTCTCCTGATATTCCACCTCCAGAGGTAGAGAGAGACTGATGCTGAGATCAGACACACTGATGCTGGACAATAAACTGTTTCCTTTGTACCAGGAGAGAGTCACATGACCCACATTCACCACTGAACACAACAGTGAACAATTCTGCTGTGATGATGATGATGATGAAGATGATGAAGAACAGTCTCTGCAGATGACAGGAACAGGAAGACGAGCTGAACACATGAGACAAACTTGACTAGATCAGGAAGTGTTTATTGCAGCATCAGTCATCAATGAATTTCTTATGTGACAGTGATCTTCACTTCTCTCTCCACATTTATAAAAGATTATTACACATGTGTCACTGACACTGACTCCACTGTAACCGTATCAGCAAACACACCTGAAGAACAGAGACACATATTTGATGTTTTACTTAAATACTCAACACAAAACAAAACTGCAGCTCAGTTCAGTCTTTAAAGACCTTGATTTCTAAACATACACTCTGCTTACACGTGTAAAACAGCATTATATAAACAGCATTGTTTATATAAGGTAGTAACCAGGGGCGGAGCCAGAAGATGTAAACATTCGGGGCTTAGCCCAAACCTAGGGGGCTGCAGGGGTGTACTCCGCAGGGGAGATTTTTTCCCCCCCATTTATGTCAGCTAAATGCACTATTTTTCAGGCTGTTTGAGATAACAGAATGCCTAAAAATCTATACACTATCTGGGAAAATGATGGTTACTCAGAAAAAAAAAATATTCACCCAGTAGAGCCTACAAACTATTTTGTATTTAATTATTCTCCAGCTATATTTCTCAATTAATCTATCTTCTTATCCCACTAATGTGCCGAGAACAGTTGTAAAACATGCCCTGAAATAACTTAGCATTTGATACATTGGGATATATTGCTTTTGAATCTCTCTCTGGGCGGTGAGGTTTGCTGTTACGAGTTCCTTTTAAAAAAAATTGTTATGTCCATAATGTTAATTTCAGGCGGTTAGTCAGTGAGCTCGCTACGACGGCTGGTGAAATAAAAAGCCCACCAGCCCCTAATGACAACGACGCAGAAGATGATTTATATTCTTCTTCGTTAGTTTTTATCAGCAGTTGCCAAACAAGCGAAGTGATGCGTGATGCTTTACCGTCCGCCACAACGCACAGTAATAGAGCTTTTGTTTCTTTTTTTTGCCGCTCCAGTCTGAGAGGAAATGAAACAAAGTTGAAGTTATTTTAAAAAAGCTAAAAGATTCGGGGCTTTTGACAAAACATTCGGGGCTTAAGCCCCATTAGCCACCCCCCCCGCTCCGCCCCTGGTAGTAACGTCATGAATGATTTGAAATAAAAAAGATTCACTGTTATTGCACCTGCCCTTATGTTTCAAGACAAATTATTGTGACATTTTTTTATTTTGGAAAAATTCTCTGTGGATTAAAAATGACTCTGTTATATATCTGTAAATACAATCTTTTAAATTAAACTAAAGCAAGGAGTGATGTCTTGAATCGGGTCATCACCATCAGAACCATTATTTATATGTCTATGATCAGAACCATAGACATCATAAAAGTAGACGCCCTATTGGCCGCTGGGCGACGAGATTTGCGGCCGCCATCTTGAACCGGTCGTACTCCTAGTTTCGTTGCGTAGCAGCAGTTAAGATACCAGCACTGTGCAGCATTTTCCTGTTCTAATCGGCGGACCATCGCAAGTACGGCTCGGGATTACTTTTCACAAGTAAGATTTAACATTACTATTACTACTACTATTGTTATTTTTTTATTGTACGCACGTGATTTTAGGAAGTAATGTATATTAACCCTCTGATGGTCTTCGTTTCCTGTCCACACTCGTGTTTTTTGACAATAACATTTAATTTTGTAACAAGATATATATATATATATATATATATATATATATATATATATATATATATATATATATATATATATATATATATATATATATATTTTACAAATGTAATTTTACTCTGTTAATGTTTTTACTCAACATTTGTGCAGTTATTGGAGGATTTATGATATCTTCTAAATTTCTATAAATAAATAAATAAATATTTTTTTTAATAGGCTTTTTACAAAAAACAAAAAAAAACAGCATTTTATGTAAAATTCACTTTATAAAAGACACAGATCTCTAACTTTCATTCATGGGGATAACATGGATAATTTTAAATGATTTAAGGTAACATTTATACCCATTTTTTGGAAAATGAAGTTTAAAGGGGGGGTGAAATGCTCGTTTTCACTCAATATCCTGTTAATCTTGAGTACCTATAGAGTAGTACTGCATCCTTCATAACTCCAAAAAGTCTTTAGTTTTATTATATTCATAAGAGAAAGATACACTGAAAAAAGTAATAAGTAAATTTACTTAATTTTTATTTGGCAAGTTTTTGCACAAGCATTTTTCAAGTAAATTTAACACATTTGGAAATTAAGTAAATCTACTTAACTAAGTTAAGTAAAAAAAATAAAATAATAATAAGTACATTTTATTGAGTAAAATTGTATTAAATAATATTTAATTAATGCATTTAGCAGACACTTTTATCCAAAGCAACTTACAGTGCATTTAGGCTAACAATTTTCACCTATCATGTGTTCCCGGGGAATCGAACCCCCAAACTTACACTTGCTAATGCAATGTTCTACCACTGAGCTACAGGAACACTTCAAGATCTTGTGAAAAATAAGTGAAAATTTCACTTACTTACTTTTTATTTTGGAAAAGTTTTTACACTAACAAAAAACCCGAAACAGAGATAATTGACAATTATCATCACCAATATAAAGTATAACAACCAACACTTAGATATAGGTTAACACCTGATGGCATTTCTTCTGGGCTTTTGAGTTACAACAAATGTGTTTTAGAAACACACAGTTATAACAGCCAGAGAAAAAACTAAGACAGAAATCAAGGGTCAAGAGCCCAACTAAAGCAAACACTGATCTCTAACATGGTTACTTCAAATGAAACAATAAATCAACATCTAAACCTTAGTTCATTCTCAATAAGATCTTCTGTAGACGTCTGACAGAAATAAAGTCAGTCTGGTTATTAATAAGTGGAGCTGGTGATGCTGTTTGTGGGGTTGTTTAATCAGATCTTGAGAGATTTCATGTATTTTATTTCAGTTGATTTCATCTAAGGCTGTGTCTGAAGTCAGTTGTAGTAGTTCTTGTGTTTCTCTTTTCTTCAGTGATTCTGTTTGTTAACAGCAGCTGTTCATCACTAATTCTCAATCAGCACTTAGTTAATCACTTAATTACTTGAATGCAAAGTTTTAAAACTTACATGGTTTAAATCAAGGCAATCTATTTACTCAAACGGTTTGAGTAAATTTTAATTATCGGGTTTTACAGTGCTATTTCTTTTGTCTGTTTTCTTAATTGCAGAATATTTATCATGTGCATCCAGTCCTTCATGCTGTCTTTGCTGTAAACTGGTTTAAAGGGACAGAAGTGAGAGACTTATTTACCCTCATTTGATAAAACTGTTTTGAAAAAAATATATTTTACATTTAGAAATTTCTAGAATCTCTGTTTCGGGTTTTTTGTTAGTGTAAAAACTTTTCCAAAATAAAAAAGTAAGTAAGTGAAATTTTCACTTATTTTTCACAACATCTTGAAGTGTTCCTGTAGCTCAGTGGTAGAACATTGCATTAGCAAGTGCAAGGTTGTGGGGTTCGATTCCCCGGGAACACATGGTGAAAATTGTTAGCCTGAATTCACTGTAAGTTGCCTTGGATAAAAGTGTCTGCTAAATGCATTAATTTAATATTATTTAATACAATTTTACTCAATAAAATTTACTTATTATTATTTTATTTTTTTACTTAACTTAGTTAAGTAGATTTACTTAATTTCCAAATGTGTTAAATTTACTTGAAAAATGCTTGTGCAAAAACTTGCCAAATAAAAATTAAGTAAATTTACTTATTACTTTTTTCAGTGTAGTCTGTACCGATTTTTTCCGGAAAAACATGAGCGTCTGTAGGCGTGACGTGTGGGCGGAGCTAAAGAATCACGAGAGCCAGTAGGCTTTTGCTTTGAGAGCGTTTGGAAGCTGTGACATTACCTGAGGACAAAACCAACCAAAACAAACCATTGCTAACAGTCAGATTCAGCGTATATTTATGATCCAGAGGCTGAAATTTAACAAGAGCAGCAGCAACAACAACGTCTCTATGTGGTATGTACTGAAACTGTATATATTTGCTTAGCGGTTTTGGAAAATGATTAAGTTCCACTTTGTCGTTTTTTTTTTTTTAAGGTGTACATGTGGAAAGTGCAGTTTGATAACAACATCGCATGTTGTTTACTTGATGTGCTTACGCGCTGATAGCTAAGTAAACAACACAGAGATATTTGAAGCAGTTTTACTCATGCAGTTTGATGACAACATCGCATGTTGTTTACTTGATGTGCTTACACGCCGACAGCTAAGTAAACAACACAGAGATATTTGAAGCCGTTTCACTCACCGCCTGCGGTTCCAACACACGATTGTGACCCTTTTTCGTTGGGACTGTATTATCCTTAAGAAATAAACGATGTGCAAATCCGTCGTCAAACTGGGCCTTGTTTGTAAAACAAGCATCTTCGAAATACAGGGGAACAAACACAAACACTTACACAACTCCGTTGATGCTCTGAAAAAATAAACTCCATCCACTGGTCCCTTAATGCTGTTTTTCTTTTGGTAATCTGTGCAGGGTTGTCTTGCCCTGGCAACCAAAAACACACTTCTTTTGTGACATTTCGCGACGCTCTTGCTCTGATCAGTGATTGTCTGTGCTCTCAGTGCTCTGCTCCACGGGAGCGTGCACTCTTCCGGCAGACGCGCCCTTAGCACCCATATAAGGAAATTCCGCTCCATCTAACGTCACACAGAGCCATACTCGAAAAAAACTTTCCGAAACTTGTGACAAACCGGAAGGAGTATTTTTGGAACAGAAATACTCCTTCAATCATACAACTTAATTTTTGAAACTTTGTCCATGTTTAGCATGGGAATCTAACTCTTTAACAGTGTAAAAAACTCAGTATGCATGAAATAGCATTTCACCCCCCCCTTTAAAAAAAAACAAAAAAACTTTAACCACTAGATGGCTATAGAGCTTCACTATATGCTATTTGCTATTTGACTACCTGAAAGATATCTTTCACAAGTTGGATTCAGTTGGATTAATATCTAAATATTATAAAATCACAATTATAACAAAAATAAAATATTTTTTGTCAAATTTTAGTATTTATTTTACTGAAAAAATCCCAGATTTTCAATGTTACATTACAATGCATTGCAGGCAGTAAGCATGATGTGTGTGTGTGTGTGTGAGAGAGAGAGAGAACCAGAGAGAGTGTATGTCAAATTATAATAAATTGTTTCTTCAACTTATTAAAATATCTTATTTTACTGCAACTATCTGTTTCTGCTTCTTTATCATATTTATAGTGTGTGATTTATAAATATCCTACCTCACATATTTAGATTTTGGGCGTCTGGTCACTTATATATTATATCAGAATATAATATGTCACTTTAAGCCTATTATGAATAGGGAATGTGAAGGTACGTCACGCAGTGTTGCATTATGGGACGTGGGCGCCATGTTTAGAGGCACGATCTCTGTTTACGTTTTCGCCAACCATTGCTATGACATTTAATTGTGGGTGTGTTTGGCTAAAACAAGGTAAAATTGAAGAACGGAAGAAATGGAGAATTTGAAAGAAAAAGAGAAGGGACCCTATCGGGAGAAACTAAATGCCACTGCCAAAAAAAAAAACGTTATTTAGACAAACTGTCCGAGATAAACAAGATAGATCCATATGATTTAGCAGCCCAAGACTG
The DNA here is from genome assembly GCF_003368295.1 of Carassius auratus. Lineage (NCBI taxonomy): Eukaryota > Metazoa > Chordata > Actinopteri > Cypriniformes > Cyprinidae > Carassius > Carassius auratus. Next base: position 29,596,824 of record NC_039264.1, on the reverse strand, counting down.
GATTACGGATCCAGACGCACTACCTCCGCTCACATATATGGTTTTAGGATTGAGTGCGTACACTTTGCAGGAGTTTAAGAGCTATAAATCCCTTCAAGCCCATGAACAGTTTTGCAGCGGCTGGGTACAAGACCTCCTCATTCACAGGCCGCCTAACTGCAAGAGCACAGTCGTACTGGCAAAGGTAAGATGGCACTTCTTCTGTCGGAGTTTTATGGCAGTTGGCAAACCAGCTAAAATAAATATGCTATTCACTGACAATGTTTTAATACCTAAGTATCTTAATGATTCTGTAAAACTGATTCTTTCTCTGTTGTATTTTGTGCAATGAATCAACACGTTCATAAGAAGGCACTTGTGTTTTTGGCCAAGTTATTAAAACAAACAAAATGCTAAATATTCAGCTGAAGTTATGTTATTTTAAAGAGTCATAAGCAGTGGGTTTGAGCAGTTGCATTTAAAAAAATATTGGTTATAATTGTCAAAATTGTCTAAAAACCCAGTTTTATTTTGCTTGTGGTGGGCAGATTTATTTTTGTAATACGTGATTATGTTGATTAGAAATGAATGAATACATAATGTACAATCAATAATTTACATTAGATTATTTTTACATTGAAATACATAATTTACATTTACAAATTAGTTTGACAGTGTAAGCATAAAAGCAAGATAATTTAAGTGGTTCTGCTTTTATTAATCACAAATTAACTACATTTAATTTGTATTAATCAAATAATAAATGTATCTGTCATTGATTAACATTTCTGTCTTTATGTACAGGTGATGCACTCCCAGCACCTTAGTGAAGTTCCTCTGAAGGCTTGGGTTATTATCAACACCAATGGTGAAGTTTCCTCAGCCCACTGTACGTGTATGCCTGGAGTTGCAGAGACATGCACCCATGTTGAAGAATGTCAGTAACCAAACAGTTACCTGGAACCACTGACTTCCATAGGTTTTTTTTTTTCCTGCTATGGAAGTCAGTGGTTCCAGGTAACTGTTTGGGTACTGACATTCTTCAAAATATCTTCCTTTGTGTTCAGCAGAAGAAAGAAATTCATACAGGTTTGAAACAACTTGAGGGTGAATAAATGATGACAGAATTTTCATTTTAAAGTGAACTATCCCTTTAAAGGGTCTCTGTGGATACAATCAGTACAGAAACAGATTGGTCACTTAATGTATTTATTAAGCAGTTATATAAAAACTTGAGTCAGAAACATTTTAAAAAGGCATGTAAAAATATGTACAGAATATCAAAGCAAATTGTTCATTGAAAAAATAAATAATTTTTGATTCATGCAATGTGGCCTGTCTTTATCATCTGCTAACATAAACCACAAATTCAACATCATTCATCAGCTATCCTACAAATCATCAAGGAATATACAATACACAACACCTCTTGCTTTGTACAACTTTTAACAAACGTTTTTACAAACCAGTTGATTTAGCAATCACTGCACAACACTTGGACACATGTTTGTAAGAGCACAGCAGACTGTGACAACTTTCTTCTTGTTCCTTCTCCTCTCCTGGCCTCTTGCTAATTACCTGATGTTTGAGGTATTTTCTTAACTGACGTGCAAACCTCTCTTTGTTCATCCCTTTCACTTCATTGTGGCCCAGAAGCAAAGATGGTGCCCAGTCAGGATGAGTATCCAGCATTTCAAATGCTGGTTGTCCTGTAAATACAGCAATTTTGTAGGTTATAGATAATTATGGACATCTTCATATACTTTCAACACACATACACACACACACACACACACATATATATATATATATATATATATATATATATATATATATATATTAGGGCTGCACGATTAATCGCATGCGATTGTCATGCGTGTCTCATCAGTAAAGATGGTTCTGTGATTAGCAGTAAATGTCCATCAGCTGCTTTCAAATGGAGCCGCACCTAATATACAGAGCCGCAGATCGTTGACAAGCTACGCAATATCGCGTTCATAACCGCATGCGATTAATCTGCGATTATGAACGTGATATTGCACTGCTTGTCAGTGAATTACGGCTTCCCATCACACTAGATGTGGACTGACATTGCTCAGAAGTCAGATGTTGGTTGAAAGTGAAAACCCAACCTCTGTTTGGTGTCAAACTCTAGCGTAAATACTCCAAAAACATGACAATCTACACTTATTATAAACAAGATTTATTTCTGTCATAAATGTAAAAAAGTTCTTATTGAGATTAACAGAGATGTTGATGGTTTATTGAAAATTATAGTTTAGTTTGATGTCACCATTATGCTGATCAGTACTTAGGAAGTATGAGTCTTTTCAGTGTTAGCGTTCATTTAGCTGCTGTAATTATACCTGTTACAGCAAAAATATTGAGAAAAAGATGTCATTCGATAATGTTGGTTACTGGCTGATATTAAAGATGTCTTAATGTAACAATCTGATCAACTGATTTTAACAGGAGTCTGTTCTACGGTATTAATTTAATATTAGTGATTATAGCAGATGTGTTGCAATACACAGGGTCCTGACAATTTATGTTATTTTATTTTTATCTGATCTTTTTAAACTACATTGTTTTAGAATCACTTCAAACCTTAGGATGCTTAGACATACAGAGACCTTAAGAATTAGTGTAAGAATCTCAACAATGGTGACATGCTTCATGCCGCAATGCATTCTGGGTGCTACGGATGAGTTTTGCATGATGTACCCAGAATACATTGCAGCATAAAGCATGTCACCATTGTTGAGATTCATACACTGAATCTTGATGTTTGTGTGACAAATTTTTTTGAATCTTTGAAATTATCTGTTTTAAATTCAACTGGGTGTCAGGCTGTTGACCATTGAATCACTTTAATAAATAATACTTAACTAACACCACACAGTAGCTTGGGTGAAAACAAGTAATCAGACATATCAATCATCAGCAAGCAAACAGCACCATTGAACCACATATTTGTTTGCTGTTTTAGCCACAATAAAGATGACAGCAGCTAAAAAACAACACCGACAAGTCAAGTGTCAAATTGCAGAACTAAAGCCAACACTTACCAGCATTATGGTGACATCAAACCAAGCTATTACTTTTAAACAGACACATCCACATCTAAACATCCACTTAAATCTTAATTAGAATGTTATGGAATAATGTTCTAATAATGTTATTGATAAAGATTTGTAGAATGTTTTTAGAGAACGTTATCCTATATTTTGAGAGAACGTTCTGGGAACAAAAATAAAACTACCCGCTAAAAACATTGTTAGAACAATCCATGGGAATGTTCTTAAAACATTTTAGAACAAAGAAAATTCTAGCTGGGAAGTGCCGCTCCATTTGAAACCAGGTGGTGGACATTTACTGCTAATCACAGAACCGGCTTTACTGACAAAGACACGCATGACAATCGCATGCGATTAATCGTGCAGCCCTAATATATATATATATATATATATATACACACACACACACATACATAATTATGTTAGTAGAAACTGGACCAGAAGATAAACAAAAACTAACAATTTTAAAGTGATCTTAATAAAACTATTGACAGTGTGTGACATATACATATATATATATATATATATATAATCAACTTCTTAGATATTGTGATTGTTGTTGCAAATGGAACATTATCTGTTGATCGCCACAAATTATGCATTGCTCTGGAAGTCAACACACACCGACATTTAAGACAATAAGAACAAAATGAAAATATTCTATTTAGGTCAAAGTTAGAGACCACAGAACTCACCTGACTGAAAATGCAGCGAACACACTCTCGCTGATGCAGGGATGTTTTGGAAAGTATTTTTTTTTTCTCCTGATTGCGGCAACCCACGCGATCCGGCGTCTTTTCGTCAGCTCCTCCACCTGCTTCCCTTGTTGTTTTTTCCAGGAAGGAAAGCTGAAAAAACGTATTCCGTTGTTCAGTTTCCTCCCTGAACGATCGTGTGACCTGCTATGGCAGTTTTTGATCGAGCAGTAAGATTCCCCTCAACACTTGAACAAATGGTAGCTAGCGAGTTTTCTTAGCTTGTTTTTTTAACAGTGGCTGGAGAAAATCTGAATATATCTGCTTTATCTGAATATTTAAGGTCACTCACTGTCCGGGGCCGCGATAATTATTTGAAAAAGTTAACTTTAACGGACGGAACCAGATTGGTCGACCCGTACACAATCACTCATTGGATGGACGATCTGACAGGATTACCTCCGATTGAGTGGATTGAGAAACCGAGCGTGTATAGTAAAGAGAAATGATGAGGGCGTATAAATCCTTAGATTAAATAAAGAGTGACATTACAGTAAAATTATTATTAAGATGTAAATATTTTCTAGAAATAAAAATTCTGAAGACTGCAAATTAATTATAAACTTTCTGTATTTATTCTTTCTTACCATGTTCTTAAATTCCGGTCACAATTAATCACAACAATGTATATAAAATGTTCTCTGTCGATTCTGGCAACCAACAACACAACAAGACGACATTTTAAGCTCCTTGAGTAGCCGACCCTGTGTTGGTTTGTATTAGCCGCCTCCAGTTTTCCATTTGTTTTGCCTCCAGCTAGCGCCGTGACGTACCTGTGACGTCCGCGCAAAAGGGGTCTATTGGAAAGCTCTCAGAGCACCGGCAAGATGGCGGCGTGAATAGTCAGATGTTTCGAGCTCTCAGCACCAAACTTTTCTAAGGAAAGTAATTAACGTAACTATCAGCATAATTGTGTACGTTTTGATTTGTAAGATATATTTTTCAACTTGAAACATGCCCAAACCTGCACAAAAGAGAACCAGTGACTCAGGAAAAACTGATTCACACGTGCTTGCTAATAACGACCATGGCTACGAAAGTGGTTTGATTCGAGACAAGCATATGGCAGAAGATGAAGACGAATTTCCGCCATACCCTGTAACTCCGACTAAACCTCCACTTGCGAAAAAGCCAACTTTTACCAACGTGAAAACAGGGAATTCTAATACTGATGAAATAATCTTGACGCTCGCTAATCTTATCAATACACGGAGTGATGCGTTGGAATTGATGGTGCAAACCGCCTGTGCAGAGATAAAAGATATATAAAATGTTTTACATGGAGAAACGGATTGACAGGGGTGAACAGACAACCAGGCTGTGCATGAGTCGGGTGACGGATTTGGAGCAGTACGATAGGCGCTGGAACCTGCGGCTCAATGGACTGGCAGAGGCTACCAAAGAGAATGTGTGAGAAGAGGTTATCCGTGTGTGCCAAAAGCTGCTTCCACATGAAGCCGTGAAACTACCAGATGCTATAGATGTCGCTCACCGACTGGGTACCAATCGCGTTAATGAGACGAGGCCCCGTGCAACAATCATTCGCTTCACTGCCAGAAGGCTCAGAGATGCAGTTTGGAAAGCAGCTAAGAGCAGCGAGTTTCTTCGGAACCGAGGCATGCAGTTTAAGGAGGATCAGACAAAGGAGGATAGAGACAGTAGACAGAAGTTGTGGCCTCTGATCAAAAAAGCCTGCGATGAAGGAAAATCTGCTTATTTTGTCGGAGGTCGTGGATTTATTGAAGGTACTGAAGTGACAGGGTGAGAGGAGCAGACAAATGACTGTTCTTCAATATATTCTCAAGGTTCTTGATATATTCAAGAAAGTTGATCTCTATGTTTTCTTCTATAAACTCCAATAGCTAGGGTCATTAGTTTACACTCAAGTCCGGGTCGGACTGGAAGGGTTTGACCTGCCTACTGGAATGTTTCACAGTATTCTAAATACTGTTTGTTTTGTACTTTTATAATATTCTCGAGTTTTAAGAGAGTTGTTACGTTTCATCATCTACCGTTGGGAAGTTTGAGATTAAGATTATTTTCCTAATGTTTATTTAGCACTGCTAAAGGTGCTGATCTTGATACTACTTTGATTTCAGCGTTTACAGATTGATCACACAGTTCAATTGTCTAATATTCCTTAACTAGTCTGTCTCATCTTTCATTTGTTTCGTTTAATGCTAGGGGACCAAGAAATAATGTCAAAAGGAAAGCTCTTTTTCTATTTGCTAAACAGTTTAGGGCTGATTTTTGTTTTGTACAAGAAGCACACTCTACAACAGAGGATAGCAAATTTTGGACTTCACAATGGGGTAATTCCGTATGGTTTTCTCACGGGTCTGAACACTCGGCTGGAGTGATTACCTTAAAGAACAGATTTAATGGAGATGTTTTGCAAACACAATGTGATGCTGCAGGGCATTTTATTTGCCATGTAATTAAGTATGTTGATAATTTATTAATCCTGGGTAATTTATATGGGTATAATAACTATCAAGATAATAATTATCTTTTTGAATCCATAGAAAATATATTTTTTGGTTGGTTAAATATCCAAATGCCACTGTATTAGTTGGAGGAGATTTTAATATCGTATTTGATGGAACAATTGATAAATGGCCACCAGGTCGATCTAACAAAAATAACAGTAATCTTAGAAATTTAATGGATAAATTCAATCTCATAGATATTTGAAGAGCCAAATTTCCACATAATAAGTCATTTACCTGGAGCAATAAAACAGGGTCCAGTCAGTCCAGAATTGACTTTTGGTTAGTGTCCGAGAACTTTAATATAGATAATTTGGTAGTTGATATTGCTTCTACCCCATTAACAGACCATAAAGCTATAAGTATTAATATTAAATTATCTAATACAAGGTGTTTCAATAATGGGACATACTGGAAACTCAACAATACATTGTTAATGTATGATGAAGTAAAAAGAGAGGTATCTAGATTGATATGCCAATTCTGGGGTAAAGCTAACAAGGAGAATTCTTTTTGTTCAAATTGGGAACTTCTGAAATTTGAGGTCACTAAATATTTAAGGAAATTTGGCAGCCAATTAGCAAAATATAAAAGAGCTGAAGAAACCGCCATTATTGTTGAAATTACTAAATTAACAAATAAATGTCCAGACAGTTTATTAAATGAAGAAAAAATATTATCTGATCTGCAAATCAAACTAGATGAACTTTATAGAAGGAAAGGTGAAGGTGCGTTTGTTCGATCAAGGAGACGTTGGCTTGAGGAAGGCGAGCAAAATTCACAATACTTCTTTAATTTGGAGAGGCACCATATTAATAATAACTTAAGTAAATTAAATGTTAATGGGATTGTTACAAAAGACCATAAACTAATTTCTAATGACTGGTTTGAATTTTATAAGAAAATATATACTTCTAATTACTCTCCATCTATATCTGATGCTTTTTTAAACTCTATAGAGGTAAAAACTATTGACAAAAATGAAAGAGTATTTTGTGATATGCATATCTCTGTTGAAGAAGTGATAAAGGCAATTAATAATCTGAAAAAGTAATAAATCTCCAGGCACGGATGGTTTGACTGGAGAATTTTATAAGCTATTTGCAGATGATTTGGCCCCTTTTTTGCTAAAAATGTTTAATGAAAGTGTTAATAATCAGTGTCTTCCTCCCACCTTAACTCAAGGGTTAATCACATTAATTCCCAAACCAAAAAAGGATCTATTTTCTCTGGATAATTGGCGTCCAATTAGTTTACTCAACAATGATTATAAACTATTTGCCCTGATCTTTGCTAAAAGACTGAAATCTGTGCTAGATTCAATTACAAAAGAATCTGGATTCATGAGAAATAGGCATATTACAAACAATATAAGATTAGTATTAGATATTTTGGATTATCCAGAATTTAACATAGATAATGGTTTTATTCTTTTTCTTGATTTTTGTAAGGCTCTTGACTCCGTAGAGCATCAGTTTATTTTTAATTCTCTTATAAAATTTGGTTTTGGAAATTTCTTTACTAATGCAATTAAAACCCTTTATAAGAATTTTAACAGTTCAATTAAATTGTTTGGTGGTACTTCTAGTAGATTTAACTTGTCTAGAGGGATTAGACAGGGCTGCCCTGTTTCTCCATATTTATTTTTGATAATTAGTCAACTCCTAGCAAATCATATTAAAACCAGCCCAATTAAAGGTATGTCTATTATTGATAGAGAACTTATTATAACGCAATTAGCTGATGATACCACCCTTTTTCTCCGAAATGAAAACCAAATCCCAGTCGCAATTAATGTAATAGAGGAGTTTTCTAAAGCATCTGGTGTATATTTAAATGTAAAGAAGTGTGAGCTTATGGCAGTTAAAGAATGTTCAGTGGCATCTTATTGTAACATTCCAGTCAAAACAGAAGTCAACAGAAATCAACAGAACAAAAGTTTATTAAATTTTAATCATGTTATTCAAAATACTCAAAGGAAATTAAATCAGTGGCTTTTAAGAGATTTATCATTAAAAGGAAGAGTTTTGATTTCCAAAGCAGAAGGTATATCCCGGCTAACTTATACAGCAATGGCTCTTCAAGTTGATGATAAAATTTCAAAGGAGATTGATAAGATGCTCTTTAATTTTGCTTGGAAAAATAGGATACATTATATAAGGAAATATTTTAATGAACTCGTATGATAATGGTGATAATGGTGGCCTCAACTTTCTGGACTTTACTACACTAAACAATACATTTAAAGTCAGCTGGATTAGACAATTTGTTAAATATCCAACCTCTATTTGGAATATTATTCCCTTTCATCATTTATCCAATCTGGGTGGCATACATTTTTTTCTTGTTTGTAACTTTGACATCAACAAAATACCAGTGATGCTTTCTGCATTTCATCGACAAGCTTTTCTGTCATGGAATTTGATTTTCAAACACAACTTTTCACCACACCATTACATTATTTGGAATAATAAGGACATATTATATGAACAAAAGTCTATTTTCTTAGAAAATTGGTTTCAAAATAATATTGTTTTGGTAGATCAACTATTTAATTCGGAAAGCCTTCTTTTTACATACGAGGAATTTATTAAAAAAAAATGTAATATACCCATAACCCCAAAGGAATTTGCAACTGTTTTTGGTGCTTTTTCTTCTAAAATATGTATGTTGTTTAAACAGCACAAAAGTGTTAATTATGAGCAACTTCAATGCCTTTCACCAAATCACTCCCCTATAGGTAAAATATGTTTCTCTTCTAATAATTATAATAGCTCAATAAGAGCCCTTTTCCAGAAGGATGTTGTCTCGAAATCAAATGTAACTGCATATTGGAGTAAATTTGTGAGTGGTGTTGACTGGAAAAAAGTCTGGCTTCTGCCCAATTGATATCTTTTAAAAAATAAGGTGAAAGAAGTATCCTTTAAACTTCTTCACAGAATATACCATGCTAAACATTATTTAATTAAATTTAAAAAGGATATTGATGTTAGCTGTAGCTTTTGCAAGCAGAAACCAGAAACAGCTGTTCATTTATTTTGGCACTGCCCTTTTGTGTCTTTTTTCTGGAAGAATATACTTGATTTTATTGTTGGATATGTTGATGGAGATTTCATTTTAGAGTGGAAAGATGTTCTTTTAGGCATTACTGTAAATTCTAAAGATAAACAGACCTGTATTTATTTTATTAATTTTTTTATTTCAATGGCTAAATTTCATATACATACATGTAAATTTTCAGGTAAAAAAACGTGTTTTATAGCATTTAAAAATGAGGTGAAATACTATATTGAATCTATATTACCCTCGAAGAAACAAAAAGCTATTCAAATTTTGCAAGCATGTACACTTTTTAATGTATTCCTATAATTTTGTTTACATCTCCCCCTAGCATTCTTTTTTTGTATTGTTATTGTTACTTTATGTTTTGTATGATTGTGCAATTCTGTGCAATAATAAAAAATAAAGCTCTCGCGGTGCACAGCTAAACAGATGTGTTTTAAGTCTAGATTTAAATGTGGCCACTGTTTCAGCACATCTTTAAGACATGTTCAGCATTTTATGCTTATAAATAACATTTTTGACAATTGTTGAGCTATGTTTCTCCTTCTTTTTACTACATACTACAGAATGTCACTCCGCTGCGTTTAAGCCTGAAACGAAGAAAATTAAATCCAATTTGATTTTTACTGATGTGTTTACTGAAAACTTTTTTAATTAATTTAAACAAAGCAGAAAAATATTACTAACTGTGATGTTCACTTATCAATAGATCACAATAATGAGTGTCTATCTGTATAGTTCCAGACTCAACATCTATGATCACTGCTGCTGGATCTCTGCTGATTGTTGCTGCAGTCGTGATAGTTTGTATTTGCAGGAAATGTAGAAAAACAGACAAAGAAGGTACGTGTTAAATGTATTAATGGCTATTACATTTGTAAAAGTAATAAATGTTATAATAAATAATAATTAGCCCTTGTATTGTGGTGCGGTCATATTGAACCGAGAATATACCGGTGCTGGTCATATAATTAGAATATCATCAAAAAGTTGATTTATTTCATTAATTTCATTCATAAAGTGAAACTTGTATATTATATTCATTCATTACACACAGACTGATGTATTTCAAATGTTTATTTCTTTTAATTTTGATGATTATAACTTACAACTAAGGAAAATCCCAAATTCAGTATCTCAGAAATTTAGAACTAAGTATAACTTAAGACTAATACAAAGAAAGGATTTTTAGAAATCTTGGCCAACTGAAAAGTATGAACATGAAAAGTATGAGCATGTACAGCACTTAATTCTTAGTTGGGGCTTCTTTTGCCTGAATTACTGCAGCAATGCGTCGTGGCATGGAGTCGATCAGTCTGTGGCACTGCTCAGGTGTGAAGAGAGCCCAGGTTGCTCTGAAAGTGGCCTTCAGCTCTTCTGCATTCTTGGGTCTGGCATATCACATCTTCCTCTTCACAGTACCCCATAGATTTTCTATTAAGGTTAAGGTCAGGCGAGCTTGCTGGCCAATTAAGAACAGGGATACCATGGTCCTTAAACCAGGCACTGGTAGCTTTGGTCCTGTGTGCAGGTGCCAAGTCCTGTTGGAAATGAAATCTGCATCTCAATAAAGTTGCTCAGCAGCAGGAAGCATGAAGTGCTCTAAAACTTCCTTGTATACGGCTGTCTTGACCTTGGACCTCAGAAAACACAGTGGACCAACACCAGCAGATGACATGGCACCCCAAACCAACACTGACTGTGGAAACTTTACACTGGACCTCAAGCAACATGGATTGTGTGCCTCTCCTCTCTTCCTCCAGACTCTGGGACCCTGATATCCAAAGGAAATCCAAAATTTACTTTCATCAGAGCACATAACTTTGGACCTCAGCAGTAGTCCAGTCCTTTTTGAAGTGAGACGCTTCTGACGCTGTCTGTTGTTCAAGAGTGGCTTGACACAAGGAATGCGACAGCTGAAACCCAACACAGTCAAATATACAAATTTTAACACTACAAATTCAGTCTCAGTGTAAACGGAATGCCAAAACAGAGAGAAAAAGATGTGTTTTCAAATGAAAACGTATTAGTGTGGATATGGCCTAAGTTAATCTATAGAACATTGGTGGCAATAAACAATAAAATAGCTGCATGTGTTAATTATAAAGATTTGGTTTATTTATGTTACTTATGCGCAACACTTTTATTCCCAGGTGTATTTAATGAAGTGGTTACAGTGTCCATAATGGAGGGAGATACAGTCACTCTAAACACTGATATAATCAAAAAAGAGCATGACAAGTTGCTGTGGTATTTTGAAGACACTCGCATCGCTCTGGTCAATGGACATCCCAACACGAGCTGTTTATATGATGGAGAAGACGGGAGATTCAGAGACAGACTGAAGGTGGACTATGAGACTGGATCTCTGATCATCACAAACATCACAACTCAACACACTGGACGTTATGAAGCAGAGATCATCAGAAGTGAGAGTTCAGGAAAAAGACAAAGTTTAAACAGAAACCGCAAGTGTGATAGCACAAAAATCACCAAAAAAAAACAAAAAAAAACAATCAGCATCAGTCATGATGATACCATAAAATCTTTCAATGTGATTGTCATTGGTGACTTACTCAATGTAATTTACCCTTAAATGTTTTTCTTCATCATCATCTTCTTCTTTTTTTTTGGAATAAATCAATGTTAGATATTAAATATTAAATATAGAACCATGAAATTAAAATCATGATTCTTGCACGTCATCATTTTTTTTTTTCATTTTATGTTTGTTTTTTTTCATTTCACTCAAAAGTGACACAACATTCAGCCAAGTATGGTGACCAATACTCAGAATTCATGCTCTGCATTTAACCCATCCAAAATGCACACACACAGAGCTGTGAACACACACTGTGTGTCATGTGTAGGCTTTTGTGGCTGTGCTCTAATGAGCTTCAGCTGTGGCTGACCAGCCCATACTGAGGGTGCACATGTGTTTCCTCTCTGTTTCCAGGGCGATGCTGATGAGTGCTCAGGACGCATCACAATATATATATATATATATATATATATATATACATATATACTGTATATAATGTATATATATATTATTACTATTATTTATTTATTTATTTATTTATTTATTTTTCTGAGAAAATTTTATACACCTTTTATATACTTAACTGCAGACATGGACATGGTACAGTACAAATAGTTTGAGCATCCCTTATTTTCCTACAAAGAATCACAATTATTCCTTATTATCCTTTATGGGATCCCTAGTTATATTGTTAGGAAAAGTTTAAATTGTGTGAATTTTAACTACGTGGTCTGTAATTAATTACTTTTTAAATAAAATGAGCAAAACTTTTTGTGGCGAAAGAAGCATTGCAATAATATGATCTTGAGGCTTACTATGGAGTAATTTTAACATACACAACATGCAAACACCAATAAAACTATTAAAGTTATTAAAAACAATCAACATGCAGCAAGAAACACAAAAAGAAAGTTGGATGAACTAGTTTTTTTTTTCTGATTTAGTTTGTCGATACTGCATTTTGCTTTTGCAATACTGTTTTAGTAGTTTAGGTCATCCAAAGGCAGAGTGCAGTATCTGCATTTTAGTGGTCAAAGGTCACATCAATGGTCATGGTTTTTATCTATAAAAAATGTTATCCTAAAAAGGTCAAAAATATGTAAAAACTTTAAAGGCATTTTTCTCAATTTCAATGTTTGCGTGGTTACTGCAATTTGCCTTTGTAGGGCAGTATAGTTCACTGTAAATTATTTTGCAGTTTTTTAAACATTTGCATTTCATTTAAACACAAAATATGACATTTCATTTTTTTTTTTTTTTTACAGAAGCATAAGCCTTTTGGAAATGCAAAAGTGTCCATCGAGAGAATATATGCAGTGAATATGGTATATAAACACACTGTAATGTTTTCTTTCACTTAAGTCTGTGTGTCTTTAGCTGTTTCAGGTTCAGGTCTGTCTTCAGCGGCTGTAGCAGGAATTGTTGTTGGTGTTATTGTTGTTCTGCTGCTGCTGACTGTTGTAGCTGCTGTTATTAAATATCGCAGCAGGAGCTCCAGAAATAGTGAGTATCACATGAAGAAACTATAGTGAGAGAGAAACATAATGTGCTTTATGGCTCTCTGGAATACTTGACTCTGATTGGTCACACATTCCAGATATTCCCTGGTAATGACCTTCATCGTTTAATTGTTTATGTGTTTTTTTTCACAGCAGTCAAGGAGAAAAACTCCAATAAAGGATTACTGCAAAACAATGAGGTAAGACACGATACTGTAAACTGACTTTTCATCACATCTGTCTTTGATTTTTACCTGCACTGACAAAATCATTTTAAATTTCAAATAAAACTTTTTAACCGAATCTAATTCACTGATAGATGATGGAGGCGCTGATTGTGTCTGATTTGTGTTTGAGCGGTGTTCGTTTCTCTAACTTTATCTTCTGTGATTCATTGTTTTCTTACAGGAGGTCCTAAAAGTGTGATTATGAAACAAGAAAAAACTGCTTACCTGTAAAACATATTGCACTACTGTACCTTGATCAAACACTGATTGTAACACTGGACACACTAATTTTAAGGCAATAAGTGCACCTTTTTAGCTTTAAGAGTGTAACATCATAGTTGTGTTGTGTTTTGGTGTGGTTGAATTGGTTTTATCATTCATTTGTAAGCATGTAATTATTTTGCATACGTCCTACGTTTTTTAATTTTATCATTGTGGGGTATTTTTTAAGTAAGATATATTGTCTTCATTTAAATATTTTTGTAATATTTCCCATTGCTTTGGTTTTGGTATGACTATTTTGAATTTGTCTTGATGAAGTAGGGATGAAGTAACAATGAAGACTGGGCACTGAAATGTGTGCAGCTGAAAGTATTTATTCTACTACCTGTTAACTTTTACACTAGCTGTAATCTGATCTAGAGTACATTACATTTAGTCATTTAGAATATTTAGATCAGCAGATGAACATCACAAGAAGTTATTATAATAAGATGAAGGATGGATCCTTAATCCAACGAAGCTCAACAGAGCAGGTTAAGGTTCTGGAAGTGACTTTGAAACTTATTGTTTCTTTGTGCAATAAATAAATATTTGGATGAAACATATATTTTAGGTTTACTTTATGCACAGGACAATTTTAGGATTACCAGTCAACAATTAGCAAGTTTATGTATAGGTGACTATAATCAGATGGTTGCACCAAAACATTATGCAAACAAATGCAAACTTGTACTATCACTGTACTATAACTGTTACTTTCATTATACCGCAGAGGATGAAATTCTCTTTGACCAATAACTGTAATGTATTTATAATACTCAACATTCTGAAATTCCCATTAATTTCCTCTGTTGAGAAACTGATTAATGATTCTGTATAAACCACTGACATGTAAGCGGTGCAAAAACTTATTACAAATTACATGAAAATTAGAGTTTGTAATTTAATCTAGACTACTAATTTTAAGTAATGTATCCTGACTACTTCTAGATTAATTTTGAAATGACTCTTAAAAAGATTTTAAGCAAATATTCTTAGCTCAAAAGGGTTTTTCTGGCAAAAAAAAAAGTTTGGGAATCCCTGCATGACATCAAAACACAATATTTCACATTTAGAGATTTCCAGGTTTGAGAAAATGTTGTCTAGACATTTGTTCAGATGAATGATTAGTTAAGGTCAGTGGATGCAATAGTGTGAATAATATGTAAATGTAATCCATAAAAGTAATTGTAACCTGATTATGATAATTTTAAAAATGTTATATAATTACAAAGACAACTTTTTGGAATGTGATTATGTGATCTGGATTACATAATCACATGAAAAATCAATCAGATCAACATGTTTTGCATCACATGGTCATTGCTCTAATATATATATATATATATATATATATATATATATATATATATATATATATATATATATATATATATGAAGAGTTCAGACGCAAAAGCCTCTAAATGCCATCTGAAATTTTCATCTAAAATTAGGATTTTTATCAGGCTCCTATATTTATGTTCAGTTATTTCACTTTAATAGCCTGGAAAAGGACCTGCACATTGCCATTAAAGTAAAATGACTCATCCTAAGCATAGGAGCTTGATAAAAATCCTAATTTTAGATGAAAATTTCAGATGGCACTTAGAGGCTTTTGCATCTGAACTCTTCATATATATATATATATATATATATATATAAAAGTATTATTATTATTATTTTTTTTGTGTGTGAAATCTTTATGGAGAAAATGAATTGGACGAATTCTTCCAGAACATTTTTTTTCTGTCACTGTTTATGCTGAATTACTATATGCATTAAAATAAGAATTATGAATGTATGTCTGTAATAAAGAGATTGTTGTCCGCTTCAGATTTCCTGTGGTATGTTGTTGCTGCTGTTTTTTATTATTATTCACTTGTAGTTTTGTCTTTTTATTTAATTAAATATTAAATAAAAGTACAATTTATGTATCTATAAGTAATTAATTTAACTGAAATTCCCCTGTAAATTGGCTTAAATCAGTAAAAATAATATTTATACCATGTTAGTAATGTATTTATATTACTGTGAACATTTAATTTGAATCCACTACAATATATATATATATATATATATTTCTTAGTATACAGTACAAAGTGTTAAAGTGACACTGAAGCATTAAAAAAATAATAAAAAGTGATTAAGTGCCGATTCAGCATTAGTGAACACCATAACAAGCAGAAAAAAAGTGAAACAAAAATAGAGAAAGGGAAGAGGTGAGTAAAAACACAACTAACTGATGTCCAGCCATAGACTTGCATGAAATCAACTAAAATAAAAGAAGTCTTGACTTTTTACTCAACAATGCTGACAGATGGCCGCAATGTACACCATATACCCGCACTGGATAAAAAAAATCTTAAGAAGCATACATGTAAATCAAAATATTTATATCTGATCTTTTTTCCTTTCAATAGGTGCGTTCATGCCATATAGTAATTACGGTAATTATGACATACCAGCTTGTAAAAATGTCAAATTTACAATGAAAAAGAAAGAAAAAAAGAAAAGAAAGAAAATTACATAAAAACATGGAAATGTTTACATACATTAACACACTTAAAAGGGTTTGGTTTATCAGAATGTAAATATATTTTAGGCATTGCTTAACTTCTGATTTCAAAATGAGAAACAATGGTTTATAATCGCCGTACTTGCATTTATGTATACTAAACTTTGGCAGCAAAAGTAATAAATTAATCAAATAAAATTCCTTATGGAATGAGATGTTGTAAGTAAAAAATAAATAAATAAATAAATAATAAAACATTTTCAAATCAGAGCTGAAAGCTGGGCATGATACGATCTGTAACAAATGAGCAGAAATCGGAACACAAATTGGCTGACAAAGAACAATGCCAAAATAAATGAAATAACTGTCTGTATGTAGACCAAAAATGTAAATAATGTATTAATATGACAGTTAAATCTGTTTACAAGGAAATAGTTACTGGGGTAACATTTATAAATGAGTTTGAAATAAGTGTTTTTTACTTTATTTGTGATTAAATATTTCTGAGGTAATTTCCAGATTTTATGTCATATCAAACCATAAACCCAACTATTCCAGAAAGTTACAACAGGAGATCTAGAGACAACATCCCTTTGAAAAAGAGCCCAAACCTGTCAATTATTGTGTTTAACAGAAAAAGAAGAAAAACAAACTCGATCAACAGCAGTGTCAACAGAATCTAAAGACTGCAGAGAGGATTGGGGACACAAATTTTTAAGCATTTGTGAAAATTGTGAAAATTGGATAACGTTAACAGAAGTTTAGAAATGCTTACAAAACAAAAGAAAATGAAGACCTTCAACCTGTGAAAAAAATGCAGTGAGGAATAATGTTCCATATGTTTTTTTTTTTATTATTATTGTTTAATTCAGTTTACTTTATAAGTTTAAGAGTGGCAAAATCTAATTTGATCTGATTTATTAATTTCTGATTCAGCATGAGTGAACATCTGCTGTTAACATGAAGAATCACTGAAGAAAAGAGAAAGAAGAACAAAAAAGGGGAAGAAGAGAGTAAAAACAGTCTAATTTACTTTCAACCTACAAGAAATCTGCTGATATAAAAGAAGACTTAACTTTTTCTCAATAATGCTGACAAACAATATAAAACTTCATGCTGCAATGCATGCTGGTTCCACCAATCAAACTCATCCATTACTCTCAGTTATTTATTTATTTGTGTCTTTAATAGCTTGTTTTGTGATGTTCAGAGTTATCTGTTTATCTGAATGTCTTGATTGTCACGGTTGTTGAGATGAATACACTTATTCTTGATATGTGTGTGTGTGTGTGTTAAAGTAGTTCCTTTAGATATCTGAACACTGCTCGATCTCAAGCTGTAGAATCACAGAACTGCTAGAATCAATCATGTAACATTAACACATTATCCATATACAGTAAATGTGATCAGGTTAAGCAGAAGGATGATGCTGATGTTTTACTTGATGATCCTTTTGTGTTAAAACATGAACTCCTTTATAAGCAAACTAAGAAGGGGGATCTTCGGCTAGTTGTACCTAAAGCACAAAGAAGTGAGGTGTTGCAGTTAGGTCATTTAGGGTTCGCAAAGACATGTTTGAGAATCTCTAAAAGATTTTATTGGCCCAGAATGTACACAGACATTAAAAAATACTGCCAGGCATGCCCTGATTGCCAACTCACTGCTGGTCGGACTCCTGGCAATGCACCACTAATCCCTTTGCCTGTGATTGATGTACCTTTTGAGAGAATAGGAGTGGATGTTGTTGGACCAGTTGAGAGAAGCCAGACAGGGAACAGGTTTATTCTAGTAATCTCAGATTATGCCACAAGGTACCCTGAAGCATATCCCTTGAGAGACGTTACTGCTAAGCAAATAGCTTCAGCCTTGTTGAAATAGGCATACCAAAAGAGGTTCTGACAGACCAGGGCACTAACATTATGAGTCACACACTGCATCAAGTTTATCAGCTATTAGGCGTTAAAAGAGTACGAACAGCCCCATATCACCCTCAGACTGATGGCCTTGTTGAAAGGTTCAATCAGACTCTAAAGAATATGTTTAAGAAGTTTGTTTCAGACTCTGGCAAAGACTGGGATAAATGGCTGCCGTACCTCTTTTTCGCCTACCGTGAAGTACCCCAGGCTTCTACAGGATTCTCGCCGTTTAAACTGCTATACGCCCACCAAATAAGAGGTCCTCTAGATGTACTGAAAGAGAGCTGGGAGGCAACAGACAACCCAAAGAGAATGAACATCCTCACTTACGTGATGAGAATGAGGGAGAACCTTCAACAGAATACTGCCTTGGCACGAGAAAACCTGGGAAAGTCCCAAGTACAGCAGAAACACTGGTACGACAAGATGGCTAGATCACGAAGCTTCAAACCAGGTGAGGAAGTCCTATTGTTGCTTCCAACATCTGACAATAAGCTGTTAGCAAAGTGGCAAGGCCCGTACCAGATAAAGAAGAAGGTAGGTCCTGTGACCTATCAGATCGAAATTCCTTCAAGAAACCAGCCTCTTCAAATATTTCAAGTGAACATGCTGAAGAAATGGCATTCGCATCGAATTCCAGGCTGGACAGAAGAGAACAAGGACATGGCTATGCTGGTTAGAGCCATAGAGGGTGAAGAGGAAATAGAAGAACAGTATTTACCGTCCTGTCGCAGTGACAGCAAATTGAATTTACAGCACCTGACTGAAGTGCAGAGACATCAGCTATGGGAATGTATTCCTGATCAGCTGTTCATGGATACCCCTGGCAGAACAGACTTGTTCGACCATTCTATCATCCTCAAGGACCCTAAACCTGTCCATCAGTCTGTGTTTCGTGTGCCAGAGAAACTTTTATCTGTTATGAAAGAGGAATTACAGACCATGAAACAACTGGGAGTTATTGAACCATCGTCAAGTGAACCATCGTCATCGTTATTGAACCATCGTCATGAGCTGGTGGAGAGGCTGGGAAGGGCAAAATACCTAAGTACGCTGGATCTCTGCAAGGGATACTGGCAGGTGCCACTGGAACCAGCATGTAAGGAGACACTTCAGAACCCCCTTTGGCCACTACCAGTTCCGAGTCCTTCCTTTTGGTCTCCATGGGACCGCGGCCACATTTCAAAGGATGATGGATAAAATCCTCCATGGTACTGAGGACTATGCTGCGGCTTACCTTGATGACATCATAATATTCAGCCAAAGCTGGGAAGAGCATCTGGAGCACCTTAAGGAGGTGTTGAACCGCATTAAGGCTGCAGGACTAACCATCCGCCCTGATAAATGTGCCCTCGACAAACCAGAAACCCAATACCTGGGATTTGTACTGGGTCATGGTGTGATCTGACCTCAGGTGGGGAAGGTGGAGGCCGTAAAAGGAGCAGGACAGCCTGTGACAAAGAAGCAGGTTAGAGCGTTTCTTGGACTTGTTGGCTGGTATAGGAAATTTATTAAAAATTTCTCAGCCGGGGAATAAACCTAACAAACTTGACAAAAAAGAGCCAGCCCAACAATGTAGTATGGACTGAGGACTGCGAAAAAGCCTTTAAAGACTTAAAAAATGCACTATGTCAGGAACCAGTTCTTCAGAGTCCTGACTTTGGGAAACCGTTCACAGTACAGACTGATGCCTCACAACATGGCGTTGGTGCTGTATTCCTTCAAGAGGAAGAAGGTCTAGGGGTGCTCCGATCACGATCGGACGATCGTTATGCACATCTCGTCAGTAAAGCCGGTTTTCTAATCAGCAGTTATCAACATTTGGTCTTAATTTATATTATGGCCTAACGTTATATAACCTTTTCAGTGGTGAGTTTAAAATATTCCAGTGGTCCCCCCAGAGTGAGTTATTTTTAACTCGACCATTATTTTAGAACGTTCCCCTTACTGTTTCCATGGCGATGTGTCAGAATTGTCACATGACACACCACATCTACAATAACCCTGTATGACAGATGGATCGCTTTTATTTTGTTTGTTTTTTTATTTAAAATATTCAAAAACTTGCATATGATGTCATGAACAATCTGATATTCTGATTCACAAATATGTGTAAATGAGTGCGTTTTTGTCATTTAAAAACCTTTCTAAATGATCTTGATCGTGATCTGTCATGTGAGATGGGCGCCGCCATGTTTGTTCGCGCTGCAGTTCAGAGTCCTGTCGGTCGGATTTACAGCACGTGAATTCATCAGTTTCTCCCGAAATACAAGTAATAAGTGGCCGGTGAACTGGGTGAAGAATAGAGTGAACTTTATGGTTACCTATGTGTATCTGATATGAATAAAAAACATCTGCAAATTAAATTTGAATTGATTACTATTGTTGCTTCCATAGACAAATGCCTGTATTTTTCAAACTCTAAATGTATTGTTTTACTAGTACTTATGTGTATTAACTGTCATCATCCCACCTGTGGAACGCTTGGCACTCTTTTTTGTTGTTGTCCTTTTTCTCTATAAAATCTTTTAGTAATCATCATAAATTATATATCATTTGAAAGCCCAAGATTCATCCTGTGAAAACCATTTTGAAATCAGACATTGCGTTACCATGGAAATGGTACTTTAAAATCTTATGGCAGTCTCCTCCCCCTTAGTGGGCAGTGTCAAGTGTCATATTACAAAATGCATTATTTTAGAATCAAAACTTTTTTATAATCTTGGCAACAAACATATCATTGGAAAGGTCTGAGTCTAGGGATTCCATATTTGGTGGTTATTTTGAGATAGAAGTAAAATTGACAGAGAAATGTAGAGAAAAATTCATTAAGCAAAATTCAAAGTAGTTTTGATGGCTCCCAGTGGCTGTTTGTGGTATGACACCCTTAATAAACTCTCACAGGAACCTAATTTTTTTTTTTCATATCAACTTCAAATTTGGAATATAACTTATTTAGACACAAGGCTTTCTTCAAAGTGTATTCTTTAAAAAGAGATCAACCTTAGGTTTATATTCCAAATTATATTCTAAATTACAACAATTTAAGTTTGGATAGTGCACTTTAATGCCTATTTTAAAAAATGGGGGCTGACAGTTAAAGGGTTAAATGTCTGAAACCTAAAATATGCATTATGTGGTTAATAATACTGCATAGTTGTATTAATATGACAAGAGCAGTGTACGTCTGTCTCTGGCTCAGCGCCAGCCAATGCACGAAACCACAGTTTGAATTTGGCAGTTATGCGACGTCACCGAACGTTCTAAATCCCATCTGTGGGACCATACTCCCAGGGGCACGGAAATAAGAATCCCATATGTGGGACCATACGCCCAGGGGCCCTGGGGCATATATATATATATATATATATATATATATATATATATAGGGATTCCAAATTAAATGAAATATTAATGAGTACTCTACAATACATCTTTGCATGAAATCATCTGAAAATTTCCTAAATATTCCATAAATGTCATAAATTCACATAAATGTAAAACATTATTAGAAATTAATAGTCACAATATTTCTATCTGAATTTTTTTTCTTCAATGATACAAGCAGCAATCACATCATAAGCACATTTATCACACACCTCAGTTTTCTACTAATATAGATTATTAAACTAATCTTTCTAAAATCTTCCAAATTTACAGATATATGAAATATGGCCATTTACATTGACTATGTAGATTTTAAAATATGCTGCTAAAAGCTGTTTTATGTTTTCATTATGACACCCATTTAATTAAAATATAGTCACATGATTCATAGAGCTGTCATATTTTCAGTATGTAATATTCAGTTTTTGATAAAAAATAATAACAAATATCTTTACTTTTGTATTAGAGGGGTTGCTGCAGATAGTGTAAAAAAAATACAAAAAAATAACAAATGAAAGAGGAAATGAGAACATTGAAATATTGAAGAATATTTATCATTTTGGCCACTAGATGGAGAGCAAAGTTTTGTTTTGCCATCACTAACAGATGGAGCACACATATTTTGTATCTGATTATAACTCCAATATACGTTACAATATCTTAAATCTGTTCTGTTCTTCTTTTAACCTCTTGTAGCTCTGACGTCATTGATCAGAAGAACAGCAGCAGCTGCAGCAGCCACGCCCATCAGAGCAGTGACGACCAATCGCATCACAGCTTCAACTGTATCACAACAACTGACATGTGCTTCTGAAAATAAGAAATAAAAAGAAATGGGGTTTACATACCTCATCTCATTAGCAGTAAATTGTTGAAAAAGGAAAAAAAAAATGACAGTTTAATAATATGCAAAATTTCATATATTCATTTAAATCAGTGTAAATTTGATGCTAAAGAGGTTGAACTTGCCCATTATCAAAATATATTAGATGGGTTTTCAAACAAAAAGCTGAAGGAGCAATTGTTAAAGTTGGATGTAAGTAGGTTGGAAAAGCAAAAAAAATAAAATAAATAAAATCTGATTGGAAAGCTTATGATTTGAAAACAAGAAAATCATTGCTAATTTTTGTGCCAAATTTTATACTTACTTATTCACTTAAAATCCATTCACTTAAATTTAACAAACATGCATTTTTTTTTTATCATTTGTTTTTTCATCGCTATCTTCCATAAACACATTGATACTGATCAAACTTTTTGTGATGCTCCCATTACTTTAAAAGAAACTGATGGTCTGACGTAAGAATTACAAGAAGTAAAAATATAGCTACTTCCTTATTAAGTGTTTATAAATGAATCTTTTCATTCCATCAGGAATCAGTAGCTTTTTAACCCTTTGGGCCTCTGTTTAGAAGTCACACTCAGCTCTTTCATGGTGAAAAAAAGTGACTGAAAACTTGAAATGTAACTTTTTTTTTTTCCTGCAGGAAAATCAATGTAATAAATTTTTGTTCAATAATATTTTCTCATTGTAATTTAAAATTATTTTATGATATTATGCAATATTTATACAGTTTTAATAAGCTATTCTTTTCCATTAGAATTAATAAATATTTTGTTATTTAATTATATATTTATTAATTTTAAATAAATGCAATATTTCACATTTAAACATAATGAAATCTTCATTTTTTGAAGTGAGAATTGTGTCATCTGGTGGCATTAAAAAATAAAAACTTGTGTAATGTCTTCCTGTATAGCTCCCTATATACATATACACAGAGGCTTTTGGATTCCAAGTTTTTTTAGACATCATTTCTTAATTTTATTACCCTCAAGTTCTGATGTTGTGTCTTCTATCTTCTATCTTTTCTTACTTTTTTAAGTCTTTAAACAAATTTCTAATACTTCTTTGTTTTCAGTTGATATAGTGTGTATTGTTGTTAATTGTGTATTATGCACAAAACATTTTTATATGTCAACTCTAGAATCTTTTCTTGAATTAGTAAAAAAGTCTCAAAAATGTCCTTTTGTGCTCCACAAAACATAAAAAAAAAATAATCTAATTTTTCATAATTTCAGGCACCTTAAAATCAATAAATTAAATTAATTCAGTGAATACGTGCACAAGAGCAGCTGTACCAGAACATGGTTGACAGAGTTTGCTGATGTCCAGATGTGTGGTCTGGTTTGTGATGGGATTGTTGATCACACAGCTGTAGCTGTTTTTCTCCTGATATTCCACCTCCAGAGGTAGAGAGAGACTGATGCTGAGATCAGACACACTGATGCTGGACAATAAACTGTTTCCTTTGTACCAGGAGAGAGTCACATGACCCACATTCACCACTGAACACACCAGTGAACAATTCTGCTGTGATGAAGATGATGATGATGATGATGAACATTGTGAAGAGTTTCTGATGATGACAGGAACAGGAAGATGAGCTGAAAACATGAAAAAAAAAATAATAATAGATGATTATAAGTGTTTTTTTTTCAGCATCAGTCAGTCTCATAGCAGTGATCTTCACTCGTTTCTCTCTTTACATTTATAAAAGATTATTGTTTACATGTATGAACAAATATCAGACAGGAATATTATGCTTAATTAAAGTTATCTAGTAATTTTAATAATCAATAATCAAAATAATAGAAGTGTTAAGATACATCTAATAAGTTAATGAAACCAGTATTTAACTCACCGTAGACCGTGAGACTGAATCTCTTTCTCACAATGTTGATCTGTAGTTGATATTCTCCAGTGTGTTCAGTTCTGGTGTTTGTGATGATCAGAGATCCAGTTTGATGATCCAGCTTCAGTCGGTCTCTGAATCTCCCATCAAGAACATTATCAAATACAGTGACGCTGCCGGCCAGTACACTGATTTGAGCTATTAAAGTGTTTTCAGATCCAAACCTCCACTGAATCAGATCTTCATCCATCATTTCAGTAAGACCAGAGTGTAGAGTGACTGAATCTCCCTCCAGCACTGACACTGACTTCACTGTAACTGTATCACCAAACACACCTGAAGAAAAGAGTTACAGATTAAGGTCTCAAATAATTTTGTTGACCTTCTTTAATAGATCAGTTTCATAAATGTAATGAAGAACAGCAGCACAGACAAAAAAAGTATCCTGGGATTCATATTTACTGACGTGTTATTTTTAGTTAGCTGACACTGTTAGTAAAGCTGGGTCTGGAGCCAATCTGATTGTTCCCTTTAGTGCCTCTGAGAGATTAAGACATGTTTCACAGACAGACAGAATAAAACAGAATTAGGCAATAGCAAAAAAAAAAAATAATAATAATAATTAAGTAATTTTTATAAACTGCCTTGAAAGATAAGATTACTGGTGTGCATACTGAGACAAAACATAAGATCAATCAGTGCAAGTTTCTTTCAGATGAAACAGCTCAGATTTATATTTCAGTCTGGGAGGCCTTGTCTGTGAAACCAAGTATGAGGTTTACAGGAAGCCAAATACTACAAATCAGATGAAAACACTCCAGCAACACACCTGGACAGAGCCGGTTCATTTATGCTGGACACATAAGCAGCTCATTGTGCTTTCATCACACAACAGAAGCAAAAGAGCAGTGATCCTTTGACACTAATATATGTAGGACATCTTTCAATAAAGCCAGCATGAAATCAAATTGACTTTTTCTTTTTTTTATGGAATATTGAAGTATTTATTATAAAGGATTTATACATTTTTAATTAATGTGCAGTCATTATCTTTAATAAAAATAACTTGTCTTCCCTCTAACAGCTACATCTCTTCTCTGATGATGTGTTTACTGGCACGAGGGCGGGGAAACTTGTCACTCACTTGAGATTGTCCAATAGCAAACCACAACCATCCAATTACCTCCCATCAACAAAATTAAGCCCCGCCCTACATTTGTTCTTATGTTTTACATTTGTTTGAATGTCAGGAATAGGAAATAAAAGACTCTGTCCATTGCATGCCAAACAGAACAGATTTCACACAAAAGGAAACTGCAGCCTGACTTCACTACAGTACAGTAGTTGCCTTAAATGGATAACTGTATAATAACATTGCAATGCCTTTGTTTTGAAAATAATTCACTTGAATGACAAATAATCTGCACAATCTGTAAATCATGGATATATAGAAATGCATATGCAGCTGAATATCAATCTCATATTTCACATACAAATAGTAAATTAACATCTAACATCTACGCAGTAACTTTAACATTACACTCTTAAAAATAAAGGTCCTTTATTGGCATCAATATTTCCATGAACAACCTTAAACATCCATTGAACCTTTCAAATGCAAATGCAAATGCAAAAAAAAAAAAAAGAGTCTTTCGATTTTTAAAATGTTTTTTAAAAAGTTTTCTTGGGTAACCAAAAAGGGTTCTTCAATGAAATCACTGCAAAAACATCATTTTGGAGCATAATTTTTTAAGAGTGTAGCATTCATAGATTCTTTACTTTATTTTACAATAAAACTGTTTCTCATATAGAGGAAGTGAAATTGTGGAGATCCTTTCAATCACATGCTATACTCATAAGAACACACACTCACTCTATTCAAACCTCAAGACATTGTAGCAGAAATGAGTCAAATCAGACAAATCAAAGAGTCTATCAGAGCTGTGTGCATTGAAACGAGAGCCGAACTCCTCAGGAAGTCATAAATCAGTTCTAGTGCCACAAGAACCAAGCAAGATAACCAACCAACCAACTTGTTCACACAACAGCTTTCAACATTAACACCAATAGAACAATTATTGAAAATTTTAATTCGAAGAAGAGATTGTCAAATTTATTGTTCGTGATTGGAATGCAACGCTGGACATCACATGTAAACCCAGGAGATCAAGTTAAATACTTGCATTGACTTCCCCCCCAGCCAGTGAAACCAGACTGAAATTCCTAAGGGGAAGGGCTTTAAACCTTTGTCTTCACAGAAAAGTCCCTTTGCCAGAGAATGGCAAAGAAACTGCTTGTTGTACATTATATATGGACCAGAATGAACTCAAAAAGACTTATAAATGAATCGTTCCATTTCTTAACTCCATATTCATTTATGTGTAACCCACACTTTTGACTATCATGTATAATCACTTATTGTGTATGTCTTTTGATAACTATAGGATACATAGTCATGTCTAGTATTGACATAATCAAATTTCCGTGCCTGCCTGCTGCTACTATGCCACAATGAGAAGGAACACAACCTAGTCTCGTCAAACTTTATTTCTTTTCCGTTTGAGAGTTTCGTGTTCTGAGTTAAGTTTTGTAACGTCGACCTCGTCTGCGCGTTGAACTCCAACCAGCCACACAACTCCAGCTTCAGCCAACGCCCAAGCACGGGCTCCCCAAGACGTCACTTCAGCCAACTGAACTTCCAGCCAATCAGCGACACCGGGATACCCCTTTCAACTGGAGTCCCTTTCACAGCAAACGAAGGCAATGTATTCCCAGATATTTGTTGTGCTGGTGTATCTAATATAATTTTAACCTCAATGAGGAAATTAATGCGAGCGCTAATTACGTGATTGATGGTTGTTCATGTCTATGCAATTTAACGTATTGCTGTAAACTTGGGATTCCATATTTCCATTCTCTTAAACTCATCTTTCCCTAACTTTCGATCTTCCTGCAACTTGTGTGAATGTGTGTGTGCGTGCGTTTATGTGTTAGATTAGTTTATATGTCTTAGATTTATCTAATAAAGCCTTATTCATATTGAAAAGAGAAGTATCTTGTGTTTTGTGCTTACAAGTTAATGTCTTAAACTGCCGATCTTGTTACTGTGCTAATTGATAGTGTTTTCACTATAGTTTGGATATTAGTATCCAGCGCAGATTTGATGTTAAACGGCTCGTTCACTGAACCGCAGGCGCGTCTCCGTGAACAGCCGTGAAACAGTGATTCTGTTCAAATTCCCTTTAAAATCTTAAATGATTCCCTTTGAGCTAAATTGACCTGTTTCCCTTACAACATACACACACTAACATACATTAACCACAAACATGGAATAATAGCCTCACTGTAATGCACGTTAAAAATGAAGCTGTGGAGATGCAGTGGTAAAACAGTGTCTGCAACCGAAGACAGAGTGTTAGTAAGAAGTATTCTGACATACTCCAAGCTCACATACTCTATGCTATTTTGTGATATTACACATAATGCAACAATTTACACTTAAATAATATTTGATCTAATTTCACAGTTTACTTTGTCTTGGATTATTGTTACTTCTTTAGATTGCCATCTTTGTAGATCCTCACCCCAACTGCACATTACGTGTAGCCT
Source organism: Carassius auratus (assembly GCF_003368295.1). Lineage (NCBI taxonomy): Eukaryota > Metazoa > Chordata > Actinopteri > Cypriniformes > Cyprinidae > Carassius > Carassius auratus. The sequence goes on along the minus strand of NC_039264.1, from coordinate 29,568,809 downwards.
ACTGCAAAATTAACTCAGTCTAACTATAGTTAGTTTGTAGTTAAACTAGTGCATTAATGAACTGGTTAACTTTAACTGAGGAGACATCAGGAGACATCAGTTTTTTCTTATTTCTAGCTTAGTGACTTCATCTGCAGAGACATATATACACCAGAGGTCTGTGCTTTGTAGCTCGCATAATACATCAGAGATTATTTGACACATGGCTGACCTTGTAATTATATCTGGCTAATTTGGATTTATTAAAATATCTGAGATTGCTGCAGAGATTGTGTGCACTGGAAAGGACAGATATATTGATCGTTGAAACCATGATCAGCAATGCAGCAACTGACTGAATCAAGACAGAAACATAATGACATCATAACTAAAATCAAGGAAACAGCCTAGCGAGCATAAAAGTTATATTAGATATTTATTATTATTATTATTATTATTATTTTACAATCTCTAGTATTTGTACAGGCTTGCATTATTTATTGATTGATAGTGGAATTGAATTCATTAGAGCTCCACAATAATAACATGCCACTGTATAAAAAAAAAATAATAATAATAATAAATCTGTTCTGTAACTTACCAGCCAGGCTGCAACAGCACAAACAGCAAAAAGCCAATGTGTGAAACATTTTCATCATCAGTCTGAAACAGTTTCAGTCAAATGTGAAAGCTTGCAGTAAAGTTGTGTAGAGAACAAGCTGTTACCAAAGTGAACCCTCTGCTGACTTCCTCCGGACTGAAGACTGAATTAGATCATCCCCCATGTGTTCAACAACACTTCCTCTCTAAAACTCACCCAAAGACAGTCAGTAAATTGGCAGCTAGGAGAGCCTTTGTTTTTTTCTTGACAAAACTATTATTCACTACTCATTAAATTTTCAGTGTAGGTTGCGGTTTACTAGACAGTATGTTATTAAAAGGGTCTTATTATGCTTTTTCACTTTTTCAACTTTAGTTAGTCTGTAATGTTACTGTTTGAGCATAAAAAAAGATCTGCGAAGTTTCAAAGCTCAAAAGCAAATTCAAAAGGAGATTTTTTTTTTTTTTTTTTTTTTTTTACATAAATCACTTGGACTACAACACATATTTTCCGGGATTTGTGATATCACAAATATCAATGGATGGGATGAGATCTGGTTGAGCTGCAATAGAGAAGGCAGTGCGCTTAAATTGATTTGATTTTGACGCAATATTTACACTGAAGCACAGGCAGGGAGCTATGGTAAGAGGCAGGACATTTTCTGAACAGTGGTGCCAAACACAACACACTCTAGCCCAGCTAACCAATCACAGCACACACTGGCCCAACTAACCAATCACAGCACATTTCATATTCCAGAAGGCGGGCCTTCATTTGATACAGGAACTATTGGAGCAGTTCGTGTCAGACTGGGGAAAGAGGTGTTGTAATAATGTAAAATAAGTGAAAAATAATGTGTTTTTCAAGCAACCTAGTATAAGAGCCTGTTCTAGTACACCCCTAAACAAAATCAAGACTATGTAAAAGAGCATTATAGGACAACTTTAAAACAATTCACTTTGTTGTTTTGCTTGTTTGTATGTCACGTTTGAAAAAAGCATTAATGAAGATTTAATACATATAAATGTAGATGTGATTTTCCTGAATTTACTGGATTTACTATTTTACATAAATCATCCTTCATAATGTAAAGAGCATTTTGTGAAAATGTAACCTTGATATCTCTAATACTGACTAAGGCCATGTCAAAGATTGAAATCATAGTGAAATTAATGGTTGAAATCAAACTTTGATGCTTGTTATCACATAGATTTTGAGACTTTAGACTGGATGGTCCCACTTTATATTAATAATACATGTGTACTTACATAGTAACTAGATGTGTACATATGTAACCACAGTGTAAATACACATTGGTACATAGTCTGTACAGCTGTAATATTTCTGTAACTACACACATGTAACAACCCCCAGGACAGTTTGCGTAAGTACAAATCTGTAACTGGACATTGCTAACAACACTTTTGTTCACTTCACTAAGAACTCATGCAACAGGAATTATATAACTACATTTGTAACAACAATATGTATAAAAGTAATTGGAACAATTTGATCCAGGGGGTGGAGATGGGTAGGTTCAGGGATATGTAAAGGTGGGATGTAAATGTGGAATGAGTTGGGTCTTGAGTTGGAGTTGGTGCACCACTCCAGTGTACTTATATGGTAACCTCTCAGGAACTACCCACCTAATATAAAGTGTATCATTCTGGACACCAGCCACAATTTATATGTAAAGCCTAACTTACTGGCTGCTGCTGTGTAACATCAGAGTAATTACATGATAAATCTAATATAAAGTGTAACACCTTCTTAACCAAAAAGTGCTGTTACCAAAGTATGTTACACATTTGTACTTACACATACCATTCAGTGGGTTGTTACATGTGTGTAGTTACACAAATATTACAGCTGTAGATACTATGTATCAATGTGTACTTACACTGTGGTTACATACTACATACACATCTAGTTACTATGTAAGTAAACAGGTATTAGGGACACAATATAAAGTGGGACCCTGCTGATGCAGTGTCACTGTCAGTGTCAGAGATAGAGGGATATTTGTTTACTCTAAACACTGATGTTACTGTTACACATAGATATAATATATACAGTATCAATAGAGAGACAACTCAAAAAAGATTGATGCGTCTCCACTTCCTTCCACTTTAGAAAACTGAAGCCAAAACATGTCAGTATGACTGCTGTCATCTTGTGAAAATGATGTTATTTGGAAGCTGAGAGTAGTAGGCTAGTCATCATGAACTGGAGCTGTGGTATTAAAGTCCGCCTAAACTCCTGCAGAACCAATCACAAGCTCACAATCATGACACCACACCCCATTCTGTAGCATCAAATAGCTAACTAAAAGCAAACTTATTCAAAACACTTTTACATACACCGTGATAGGAACAACCTGAAATTATGGAAAGCATCTTCTGAAAAAAAAAAAAAAAAAACATCTAAAGTTTAAATTGATTATTTAGTTTAGGTCAACCTCCAGTTGTCAATAAAATACGATACATCACTACAGTAGCAATATAGGCTACTACTACAGTACCCCAGGGTAATTCCTGTCCCAAATATAAAACAATATAACAGAAGAGTATTTGGAGGTAATTTCATTCCCAAATGGTTGTAGAGTGACAATGAAGTGTCAGTTGTTGTGATGAACTGTAGAGGGCAGGCTAATGCTGTTGGTATTTGGTATAAAGCAGCAGAGAAGAACTTAGTATTTATTGCAAACTGACTCCACTTGTGAAGTGACTGAGTGTACTGCTGGTCGATGCAATCTTGAACAGATCTCATGTCTCCTCAAGTTATTACACAAATATATATACAATACAACCCAATACTACTATTGCTGCTTTCAACAGGCCAACCTCAGACCACATGTGAGCAGCAGGTATTTAGCATCCAGGGCCGCGGGAAGTAATTTTGAAGAGGGGGTGCTGTGAATTTTTTTTTTTTTTTTTTTTTTGACAAAAAACCTATGAGCCTATAGGCCTATTTAAAATACATTTTAAAAATAAATACCTTGAGATTTACTACTTTATTGTCATATACACTTCAGTGCACAGGGTCTGAAACACACAGACATCAGTTCTCAGATATGCGCAATGCCTTATTAATCTGAAGCAGAAGCAGAATCAGAAATAATAGTTTAATAATCGAAAGAAAACGAAATAATTACTTTCATTACAATTTCAGATAGCCTATACATACATGCAACTTATTTAGATACAACAAATAATATTACAACAAAATATAATATTAATCAAACTTCACAATAACGCTAAAACAATGCAATCGATTTGGGCAGCTGGCTTAATTGAGTCACTGCACGTTTATGTCACACGCAACTCTATTAACTCCAAAATCTTTTTACGCACACCACAAGGAAATAATCTCTGACTATTTAAGCAATTTGTTTATTGAACAGTTCTCCACATCCATTACGCAAAAAACACACGCACAGTATAAAGCTTTCTGTCTCCATCTCCAACATTTTTACACAAACCACAAGGAAATAATTTCCGACTATTTAAACGTTATTTAACAGTTCTCCACAACCCTTACGCAAAGAACACACGAACGAAATAATACTCTCCATCTCCATCCCCACCACCTTCCAAAAATACTATAGTATACTACTTACAGATGCTTGGCTAGTCAAAGCTGATCCCACACTTGTTGCCAAAAAAATAAATGTTACAAGCGCGGCAGCACAATGCTCTTACCTGAGCTTCATGCAGGCGGGGTGCCCTGGTTACAGGTGTCCAAATGTCGAGGTGCGCTGTATTAAATAAAGATGAATGTATTCTGCATGGAACGAGCGGGAAACCTCGTTACTCGGCGACCAAACCTGCCTGCCTGACGTTGACAACTTAACTTCCGAACCTGTGTTGATTAGGCCTCAAAATATGAAATTAAAATCCAAAATATACGTAATAGACTGCGTGTGTCAAAATCATTTTCTAAAATATTCATAAGGAATTTATAAATTGTGCAAAATATTTTAATAGGCCTACATTTTTTTTTATCTCCCTCTCGTCACTAGGGGGTGCTGCAGCACCCCCAGCACCCCCACTTCCCGCGGCCATGTTAGCATCTATACACTTTCACTGCTCAGGTGTAAGCAGGTCCATTAATACTAACTGATCTGGTGATTCCTTTGAAATAATAATCTAATAATCGAAGGCATGGTTTCACAAACGGAACTTAGCTTAAACCAGGACTAGACCTTAGTTAAATTAAGATATTTAAGCAACTTTTACAAAAATGCCTTAGTAGAAAACATTACAGGTGTGCATCTTGACACAGAACAATGACACTGACATATTTTAAGATCTGTCAGAGCAAGATATTTTAAGTTGAGACAGCTCAAACATGCATTTTAGTCTGCACCTATCTTAAGGCTTGTCTGTGAAACCGGGGGTAAGTGTTTTCATACAGATGGTGTGTTTTCCTGGTGAGCGTGATTTCACCAAGTACAACATGTTCCTGGATTAACATCCTTGTTGATGGAACAAAATTCCAATCAACCAATCAGAACAGAGATACAACTTTTCAGGAAATATCTGTTTTAGGCTTACAATCAGGGGTTAGGTGCTTCTATACTCTTGTTAATCAGCTATCATTTCACACTGATTTTAGGAATAAGTTATGGATAGTTTAGAGGTAGAGACTGGTCGAAGTCTATATTTTTGGACATTAATGTTGATCCAGGAACATGTCTTACTTGGTAAAATCACAATGACCTTGTTTTCCTATTGATGTTAATCAGCATTAAACATACTCAAGCTTGTAAACCTAAAATTCTCAAAAGGAAAGTGAGCTTGTGCTGTTTGTGATGATAAAAACGAGCTGGCGTTTATTCACTCTAGAAGTGCACACTTATTTCTATTTAAAATAAAGTATATAATGTTGTGATTCATCTTGGAAGTTGAACAGGACAGATATCCTATACTTACTGAACAAAAATTGCTCTTTCTCTGTGTTCCTCTATTGACTCTTAATGGCTATGTGCATGAGTTACTTTTTAAATCAGGGGTCAAACTCAATTCCTGGAGAGCAGGAGTCCTGCAGAGTTTAGATCCAACCCTAATCAAAAACACCTGCCTAATATCTACCTCTGAATGTGGAAGTGATGATCATTAAAGGGGGGGTGAAATGCTCGTTTTCACTCAATATCCTGTTAATCTTGAGTACCTATAGAGTAGTACTGCATCCTTCATAACTCCAAAAAGTCTTTAGTTTTATTATATTCATAAGAGAAAAATAGTCTGTACCGATTTTTCCAGGAAAAACACGAGGCGGAGCTAAAGAATCACGAGCGCCAGTAGGCTTTTGCTTTGAGAGCGTTTGGAAGCTGTGACATTACCTGAGGACAAAACCAACCAAAACAAACCATGGCTAACAGTCAGATTCAGCGTATATTTATGATCCAGATGCTGAAATTTAACAAGAGCAGCAGCAACAACAACGTCTCTATGTGGTATGTACTGAAACTGTATATATTTGCTTAGCGGTTTTGGAAAATGATTAAGTTCCACTTTGTCGTTTTTTTTTTTTTTTTTTTTTTTAAGCTGTACATGTGGAAAGTGCAGTTTGATGACAACATCGCATGTTGTTTACTTGATGTGTTTACACGTCGATAGCTAAGTTAACAACACATAGATATTTGAAGCCGTTTCACTCACCGCATGCGGTTCCAACACACGATCGTGACCCTTTTTCGTTGGGACTGTATTATCCTTAAGAAATAAACGATGTGCAAATCCGTCGTCAAACTGGGCCTTGTAAAACAAGCATCTTCGAAATGCAGGGGAACAAACACTTACACAACTCCGTTGATGCTCTGTAACAATAAACTCCATCCACTGGTCCCTTAATGCTGTTTCTCTTTTGGTAATCTGTGCAGGGTTGTCTTGCCCTGGCAACCAAAAACACACTTCTTTTGTGACTTTTCGCGATGCTCTTGCTGTGATGAGTGAATGAATGTCTGTGCTCTCAGTGCTCTGCTATACTGGAGCGCGCGCTCTTCCGGCAGAAGTGCGTCAGGACCCATATAAGGAAATTCCGCTCCATCTAACGTCACACAGAGCCATACTCAAAAAAAAATTTCCGAAACTTGTGACAAACCGGAAGGAGTATTTTTGGAACAGAAATACTCCTTCAAACGTACAACTTAATTTTTGAAACTTTGTCTATGTTTAGCATGGGAATCCAACTCTTTAACAGTGTCAAAAATTCAGTATGCATGAAATAGCATTTCACCCCCCCTTTAATGTTTTAAAAACACAATCTTCTAAATATACTACTTCATTATAAAGAAAAAAATATCATAACCACAAAAAAATATATATATATTAAACTAGATTAGTGAATAATTCAGCAGCAAAAGAAAAAAATCTGAGTCATGATAATTTAATAAAATCTAAACATTTAGTGTTAAAAGAGTTTAGTGGGTAAGAAAAGTGAGCATAATTGTTGCCAAAATTTTTATTAAAATAATAATAATAATAATAATAATAATAATAATAATAACACATTACAAATTATTATTTATATTCGTATAAAATACATTTATGAAAAATTGTATTAAAAATAAATATATACTATAAAATTAAAAGATAAAGAAACAAATTAAAATATACAATTATATAAATATACTATGTAATTATACATTATGTAAGATTATAATGCATAATCTTTAAATAAGATATTTTGAAGCCTTATCTTTTAATAAAAAATGTTTAATTAATTTGCCCACACATATATATCTTACTATCTTATGATCACATATTGTAAAACTCAAAAAAAAAAAAAAAAAAAAAAAAAAAAAAAGCATAGATGGTTTTTATGGGTTCTCTTTTCTGTCAGTAAGAGGGAAGGATTTCTTTGGAAGTCAGATCCCGCCTTTGACACTTGTGTGTTGCTGTTACCTGTTTCATCAAACCCTAACTGTCAGTGAAGATTCATGATGGATGATCCTTCACATGGGCCTTTGGACTCCGATGATTGTTGCATCTTTATTCATGTTATACTAGCACTTTATACATCCCAAGCACAGAAGCATAGATGTGGAGGTTTTTTTTCTTCTTTTTTTTCAGCTGTTTCTTGGAGGTTGAGATGCTTTCAGATCAGATGACCGTTGAATGTTTGAAAGTTTCTGGAGTGAATCTTCTGAAAGAAACTCATTGTAATTGAACCACTAGGTGGCGTTATTCCCTCTAGTGACTGTTGACATATAAATGTTTTTTTCTTTTCTTTTTGTACTGCAAAACTGATGCAGAAAAGCTTTTTTTTATTTTTTTTAGGAAAGTGGAAAAATCTGAATAGACTGTTTAAATGTTAAAATGCTATTGAAATTATTTGTCTGTTGCCTCTCATTTGTGCCAGACAACGGTGAAACTTGTTTTGCAGCAATACTTCTGTTAAGATTTTCTATATATAATCTAAAAGTAAACTGTTTAGATGCTGAGAAAAAAAAAAAGGAACAGTTAGTGTAGACAAAATAAGAGTTGAAAAATTTACTCGTGGTCATATTTATTCATCTACTTGGGGGAAAAATTTCTATAATGGAAAGTTTATAAGTTTGATGTTAAATGTCCCTTCAGAGTAGCTGATGTCTTTACTATTGTAAATTGTTTATAAATTGTTTTTTTACTGTGTTTTGTTTAATTTAGTTATAATTCATTGAGCTATTACTTAAGAAAAGTATATTTCAAACATTATTCATTGTAACCATCACCAGCTATGAACAATCATTCAGCCTGAATTTATAGTTTATTGCTATTACAGTTCATAATAAAAATACTTCAAAGCAACATAAAACATATATTATGCAAATATATAATGAAATGAATGGTAGTATAGAAGATGAAAGGAAATATTAAAAACTATTCATTGTCTTAACCACCAGATGGCCTTAATTTTGTGATCCATGAAAGGAAAGCATTGATAAGCAAAACTTTTTGACATCACTGAATAATACATTAAGACCACCATATCTTTGAATGTAATTATGTTTCTTTCCCCAGACAATGTGGTTTATTTTTCCATATAAATCGAAAAATAAAAAAAGGTTTTACAATTCTATTTGCATCCACACATTAAACCTCTTCTTGTTTTCTTTGATAAATGTATTTTAATTTAAATCCTTGCAACGTTTTATCTTTAAAGATTAAAACTCAAAGATATTTCACAATATTTATGATATCTGTTTCTTGTCTCCTCCTCTTGTAGATCTGATGTCATAAACCAGGAAAGCAACAGTGGCCACACCCACCAGAGCAGAGATAACCAATCGGATCACAGCTTCAGTAAAACCACAACAGTGGACTTCTGGGAAAAAAATAAGAATAAAAATAAATAAATAGAGTACTCATTTTCAACCAGCTGACTACAGTCTCTGTCAGGAACTCAAACTGTAAAAATACAAGTATAATCAACATGATGAAAACAATCCCAATGTTGCAAAAATACATACCATACATACATACATAAATACATTAAAAAAAGAAAGAAAATTATAGGGGACTTACTTGGGGCTTACACAGTGTGAATCACAAACTGTTTTTATTATATGGAAAAAGTAATCAGCTCTGCTGTACCTGGACATGTCAGACAGAGTTTGCTGATGTCCAGATGTGTGGTCTGGTTTGTGATGGGATTGTTGATCACACAGCTGTAGCTGTTTTTCTCCTGATATTCCACCTCCAGAGGTAGAGAGAGACTGATGCTGAGATCAGACACACTGATGCTGGACAATAAACTGTTTCCTTTGTACCAGGAGAGAGTCACATGACCCACATTCACAACTGAACACAACAATGAACAATATGACGATAATGATAATGAAGAAAAGTTTGAAGAGTTGGTGCTGATGACAGGAACAGGCAGTTGAACTGAAAACATGAAAAAATAATAGATGATTAAGTGTTTTTTTTTTTTCAGCATCAGTCTCATGACAGTGATATTCATTCCTCTGTCTTTACATTTATAAAAGATTATTGATGACATATATGAACAAATATCAGACAGGAAAATTATCAGGAAGAATTAAAGTTATCTAGTTATTTTAAAGGGGTGCTATTATGCTTTTTCACTTTTTCAAATTTAGTTAGTCTATAATGTTGCTGTTTGAGCATAAAAATGTCTGCAAAGTTACAAAGCCAGTCTAATTGAAAAGGAGATATTTTATTTAACAGAAATCACTTTTCAAAAACTACACTGAACGACTCGTTTTCCGGGATTTGTGATATCACAAAGATTGACGAATGGGACGAGAACTGGTTGAGCTGCAATAGAGAACGAAATGAGTGTTATCACTATGTCGGAGACACGCTAGCTTTCCCAAGACAGATGAGTGTAGAGTGGTTACAATCATCCGGGTTTAAATCACGCTCAAATTGATTTGATTTTGACACAATATTTACACTGAAGCTCGCAAGTGGCTCGCACGCGACCAGGCGCCGAGTGCTGTCAATTACAGTACACACTGGCCCAATTTACTAATCATAGCACACACTGGCGCAGCGAACCAATCACAGCACAACTTGTATTCCAGAAGGCGGGCCTTCATTTGATACAGGAACTATTGGAGCAGTTCATGCCAGACTGCGCAGAGAGGTATTGTAATAATGTAAAATATGTGAGAAATAATGTGTTTTTTGAACAACCTAGTATGAGAGCCTGTTCTAGTACACCCCAAAACAAAATCAAGACTTTGTAAAAGAGCATAATAGGACCCCTTTAATAATCAATAATCAAAATAAGTGTTAAGATGTATCTAACAAGTCAATAAAACCAGTATTTAACTCACCATAGACAGTGAGACTGAATCTCTTGATCACACTGTTGCTCTGTAGTTGATAGAGTCCAGTGTGTTCAGTTCTGGTGTTTGTGATGATCAGAGATCCAGTTTGATAATCCAGCTTCAGTCTGTCTCTGAATCTCTCATCAAGAACATCATCAAATACAGTGCTGCTGTCGGTCATTACACTGATTACAGCAATCACATTGTTTTCATTTCCAAACCTCCACAGAATCATATCATCATCCATCATGTCAGTAAGACCAGAGTCTAGAGTGACTGAATCTCCCTCCGTCACTGACACTGACTTCACTGTGACCGGATCAGCAAACACATCTGAAGATCAGAAACACAGATTAAAGATCTCAAATAATTTTGTTGATCAGTTTTGTAAATGTAATGAAGATCAGCAGCACAGACACAGTCTGGGATTCATATTTTCTGGTGTATTATTTTCAGTTATTATTTTCACTTTGGATGGGTAAATGCAGAGCACAAATTCTGAATATGGGTCACTATACTTGGCTGTATGTCACATCACTTTGTCACTTTGTCTGGGACTGGAGCCACAGGTACATTTGTCCCATCTTAAATCTGATTGTTGCCTTCAGTGCCTCTGGAAGATTAAGGCCTGGTTTCATAGACAGGTTGTAGACTAAGACAGAATTAGGCCATAGCTCAGCTTTTTACATTAGTGTGTTTTTTTTTTTTTTATAAAGTGCCTTAGAAAATAAGATTACTGGTGTGCATACTGAGACAAAACATAAGATCAATCAGTGCAAGTTTCTTTCAGATGAAACAGCTCAGATTTATATTTCAGTCTGGGAGGCCTTGTCTGTGAAACCAAGTACACTGTAAAAAGTTTAACTATTATTTACTCAATTTTTTTGGTGAAACATTTTTACACTCAAAAAAATTGAGTAAATTTTAAAGCTGTGAAATCAATGAAATATACTGTTTAAATTGAGTAATTGTAAGTAAAAAAATTAAGTAAATCTGAATAACTGAATAACTTTATATGAGAAATAAAATTAGTTAGATATAATCAAAATTATAAAACACCACAACTGTAATTCTATGTAAAATAAACAAAAAAATATTGAGTAGATATAATTGAAATATTGGATGAAATTTAACCAAACAAATGTGCTATGTTTACTACATGTAAAAGTGAATTTAACTTAATATTGGACTATAAATTATCAAAATGTTGCATTCACTTTTTTTTACACCATTTACCCTTTACAATTAATATAATAAAACCAAATAAAGAAAGAAACACATTTTTTATTAAACATTTATTTATCAATTAAACATCAGACAAAGTCTAAAATCAACCTTTGAAACATTTTAACCATTTTAATATTCCAGTAGATTGCAAAAATTAAAAACTGTAAAGCAGCCATAAGGGAAATGATTAAACCTTATGAAACATTTCATCCATCTTAGTATTCAAGTAGATTACATGTAAAATATGATAGCCGTAAGAGAAATGACATCTTACTTTGTTCCTGGTGCATACCAGCCATTTGCAGTCACACTCATTACCACTCATTAAACCATAAAAAAAAGCAACACTTACATCAAAAAATATTAAAGGGATAGTTCACCCAAAAAGATGATGTTGTCATAATGTACTCGCCCTCAATTTGTCCCAAACCTGTACGAGTTTCTTTCTTCTGTTGAACACAAAAGATATTTTAATGAATGTTGGTTAACAGACAGTTGAAATTTGCCATTGACTTCCATGGTAGGAAAAAAAAAAAAAAAGGCTACTATGCAAAGTCAATGGCAACCTTTAAATGCATTAACCAACACTCTTTGATACTTGGCTGAATGTCACATCACTTTACTTAAAATATCTTTTGTGTTCAACAGAAGAAAGAAACTCGTACAGGTTTGGGACAAATTGAGGGAGAGTAAATTATGACAACATCATCTTTTTGAGTGAACTATCCCTTCAACAGAATTAATCCAATAACAGAAACACTTCCATCAGGAATACCCATTCTGTGGGATGATCATGAACCACTACTGTGCAAGAAGATAATTTTTTAACCTCTGAACATTAACAGAGAGTTTTGGAGGATCCAGCTCAATAAACAGTTTTTGGAACAACTCAAGTGAGTACAGGTCTTTCTCAAAAAATTTGTATATTATGATAAAACTTCATTATTTTCCATAATGTATTGATAAAAATTAAACTTTCATATATTTTTGATTCATTGCACAACAACTGAAATATTTCAGGTCTTTTATTGTTTTAATACTGATGATTTTGGCATATAGCTCATTAAAACCCAAAATTCCTATCTCAAAAAATGAGTATATCATGAAAAGGTTCTCTAAACGAGCTATTAACCTAATCATCTGAATCAACTAATTAACTCTAAACACCTGCAAAAGATTCCTGAGGCTTTTAAAAACTCCCAGCCTGGTTCATTACTCAAAACCGCAATCATGGGTAAGACTGCCGACCTGACTGCTGTCCAGAAGGCCAACATTGACACCCTCAAGCGAGAGGGTAAGACAGAAAGAAATTTCTGAATGAATAGGCTGTTCCCAGAGTGCTGTATCAAGGCACCTCAGTGGGAAGTCTGTGGGAAGGAAAAAGTGTGGCAAAAAACGCTGCTCAACGAGAAGAGGTGACTGGACCCTGGGAAGATTGTGGAGAAGGACCGATTCCAGACCTTGGGGGACCTGCGGAAGCAGTGGACTGAGTCTGGAGTAGAAACATCCAGAGCCACCGTGCACAGGCGTGTGCAGGAAATGGGCTACAGAGAAGCAGCACTGGACTGTTGCTCAGTGGTCCAAAGTACTTTTTTCGGATGAAAGCAAATTTTGCATGTCATTCGGAAATCAAGGTGCCAGAGTCTGGAGGAAGACTGGGGAGAAGGAAATGCCAAAATGCCTGAAGTCCAGTGTCAAGTACCCACAGCCAGTGATGGTCTGGGGTGCCGCCATGTCAGCTGCTGGTGTTGGTCCACTGTGTTTTATCAAGGGCAGGGTCAATGCAGCTAGCTATCAGGAGATTTTGGAGCACTTCATGCTTCAATCTGCTGAAAAGCTTTATGGAGATGAAGATTTCATTTTTCAGCACGACCTGGCACCTGCTCACAGTGCCAAAACCACTGGTAAATGGTTTACTGACCATGGTATTACTGTGCTCAATTGGCCTGCCAACTCTCCTGACCTGAACCCCATAGAGAATCTGTGGGATATTGTGAAGAGAAAGTTGAGAGACACAAGACCCAACACCCTGGATGAGCTTAAGACCGCTATCGAAGCATCCTGGGCCTCCATAACACCTCAGCAGTGCCACAGGCTGATTGCCTCCATGCCACGCCGCATTGAAGCAGTCATTTCTGCAAACAGATTCCCGAAGTATTGAGTGCATAACTGAACATAATTATTTGAAGGTTGACTTTTTTTTGTATTAAAAACACTTTTCTTTTATTGGCAGAGGTGGAGAGTCCAGGGGTCAGAAAGTAAAAGTCCTGCCACATTTTTGCTCCACCCATGAACTCAGCAGCTGATTTCACCAGAGGAGGAAACAAGTCATTCCTTCCAAGTCACAAACTAGTCTCAACTCAAATCCCAAGTCCTCAAAGAGTTAAAGTCAATGAGATAATTAAGAGACTAATTAAATGATGATTGTGCATTGGTGATGAACACCTGCTGTTATTGTGCGTTACAGAGGATCAGATGCTGATGTTTTATTGGTTAAAATTATGCCACCATCATGGAGATCAGTGTTTGCTTCAGTTGGGCTCCATTGTATTTATTCCCTGCTATGCATCTATTCTCTGATATCGCTGTTCATTTTGTTTTTGGAGTGGCAGTAAATTGTCAGTTTGTCAGTGAAATGCTTCTTTAAAAAAATTTAATTAATTATTTTTAATGTTTTTTATATCAGACATGACATCCTAAACATTGTAACATTTTATTTTGGGTTGTTACATTGTATGGTTGTGAGATTAATTATTATTGAATCTGTGAATTAAACTGTTTTCCATTTAAGGACTAAAATAAATGTCTAAAATTCAGTTAGTTGTTGTTTGCCTTTACTTTCTTTCACTCCTTAAGGAATAAAAATAGGGCTGGGCGATATATCTAACGATATGATCATGCGCATCTAATCAGTAAAGTTGCTTCCGTGATCACCGCTAAAATCTCCATCACCTGCTTATAATTGGAGTGGCATTTAATAGACAGCAGAGGTGGGACTTTCAAGTCACAAGCAAGTCTTCAAGTCATATCCAAGTCCTCAAAGGGTTAAAGTTAATGAGATAATTAAGTGACTAATTAAATGATGATTGTACATTAGTGATGAACTTCTGCTGTTAACAATCAACATCACTGAAGTAAAGAGAAACACAAGAACTACAACTGAATTTAGCCACAGCCTTCAACTGAAAAAAAAAAAAAACAAAAAAAAAAACACTATGTCACCATAATTGTGGTCAAGGTTTGCTTTAAGTAGTGTCTTGACCCTTTTACTAATTCAAAGCAATTTGGTTCAAAACAATTTCAATATTGTTTTCGCAACAAACATGTATGCATTGCTGAGTCGAACCTTGTAGTGACAGATGATCTTATGCTTTTTCTGCTTATAACTCATGTTGACTTGGACATCATGAGATAGTCTTCTTTGGATTGTTGACTGACATTCAGCTTTTACCAGAGTTGGGACTTTCAAGTCACAAGCAAGTCTTCAAGTCATATCCCAAGTCCTCAAAGGGTTAAAGTTAATGAGATAATTAAGTGACTAATTAAATGATGATTGTGCATTAATGATGAACACCTGCTGTTCTTGAGAATTACAGAGGATCAGATGTTGATGTTTTATTGGTTAAAGTGATGCAACCATAATGGAGACCAGTGTTTGCTTTAGTGGGGCTCTTGACCCTTGACTGTCATGTTAGATCTCTTTATGTAGCATTGCATGAGGTGCTGTAAAGCAGAGAGAAGAAATTAATCTGTATGTGATAGGTGGTCAGATCACAATCAAATTAACATTAGCTCTATTTAAGTTTAGCATAATCAACCCAGTAAAACTACACTATGGAAAAAAAATTAAAGTGAATTTTAAATCTACTTAGTGCATACAAAATTTGAAAAACTATACTGTGTAGACACACACAGACATCAAGAACCAGCATATGACTCTCAACAGTGGTGACAATCAACAAAATGTTGCATGCTGGGTAAAACCTTAGTAAAAACTCCCATCATGCACTGCAGTATGAAAAATTGTCACCACTGTTGAGGATCGTGTGATAAGTGTGTTTGTCTAAAAACCTGAACTGATTGTCTCCTTTTGTGTCTTTCAACATTGAAGCATTGTGATTTTTTTTTATTTTTATTTCAGTTCAGTAATAGCTGAGTGTCAGTCTGCTATCCAAAGATAAACACAATTTCATGATGTTCAGTCAACATGAGTTATAAGCAAAAAAAGCATAAGATCATCTGTTACTGCAAGGTTTGACTCAGCAATGCATACATGTTTATTGCGAAAACAATATTGCAATTGTTTTGAACCAATAAAAGGGTCAAGACACTACTTAAAGCAAACATTGACCACAATTATGGTGGCATAGTGTTTTTTTTTTCTTTTACTTTTTTTTCAGTTTAAGCCTGTGGCTAAATTCAGTTGTAGTTCTTGTGTTTCTCTTTACTTCAGTGATGTTGATTGTTGACAGCAGGTGTTCATCACTAATGCACAATCATCATTTAATTAGTCACTTAATTATCTCTTTAGCTTTAACCCTTTGAGGACTTGAATATGACTTGAAGACTTGCTTGTGACTTGAAAGTCCCACCTCTGATAGACAGAGCCGTAGATCGCTGACAAGCCACGCCATATCGTGTTCATTATTGAAGGCGATTCATCTTCGATAATGAACGCGATATGGCGTGGCTTGTCAGTGATCTACGGCTCTGTCTATTAAATGGCACTCCAATTATAAGCAGGTGATGGAGATTTTAGCGGTGATCACGGAAGCAGCTTTACTGATTAGATGCGCATGATCATATCGTTAGATATATCGCCCAGCCCTAAATAAAAAGGAACTTTTTTGCCACCTAAAGGTACAAAATGGCTTTGTCACTGGGGTGGTACCTTAATGGGACAAAATTGTACCTTTTTCCAGAGGTACTTTATTGTACCTTTGTCTAAGGTACATTATTGATCCTCAAAGGTACAGTATTGGCCCTTAGAAGGTACAAAAAAAGTAAGGTACAAATTTGCTCCTCTGACTCAAGGTACAATAATGTACCTTTGAGGGTACCACCCCAGTGACAAGCTTTTGTTCCTTTAAGGTACCGTTTTGTACTTTTTTTTCTGAAAGTGTACTCACAAGAACACACACTCACACTCTTCACCTCTCAAGACATACACACACTAACATACATTAACCACAAACATGGAATAATAGAGTGTTATGAAGAAAGAAGTATTCTAATGTACTCCAATCACACATACTCTATGCTATTTTGTGATATTACACATAATGCAACAATTTCCACTTAAATAATATTTGATATAATTTCACAATTTCGTGTAGTGTAATATTTAGTTCATGCCATTCAAAGACTCATTTAGTTATATTGTTTCAGTTTTCACTATTTTGTTTAGCTCTGTTTTCTTTAGTTTATATAGTGTTAGGTTTCCATGGCTTTTGGTTTTCCCTTCAACTGTGTCTAGTCAGTTGTATTGTGTATTTATAGCCCTATGTTTTGTTCATTAGTTACTTCTTTTACACAAAACTGTTAGGTTGCATAACCTTTGTCTTGGATTATAAGTGTGATAGTGTGATATATAATTTTATCACACTTGTTGAGATGTGTTTAACTGTTAAAAATATAAGCTGCATAATCTTTTCTCAGAACTAGCTTCACTTTTTTCTGAATTTTTGCTGAGTGACTTCATCTACAGAGAGTCATGTTTAGAGGATGAATGTTACAGTGTGAGTTTTTAACAGTTGTGTGTGAGACTCATATATACACCAAAGGTCTGTGCTTCAAAATATCTGCATTAGGTTTTCTGAGATTAGTGCAGAGATTGTGTGCACTGGAAAGGACAGATATATTGATCGTTGAAACCATGATCAGCAATGCAGCAACTGACTGAATCAAGACAGAAACATAATGACATCGTAACTAAAATCAAGGAAACAGCCTAGCGAGCATAAAAGTTATATTAGATATTTATTATTATTATTATTATTATTATTATTATTATTTTACAATCTCTAGTATTTGTACAGGCTTGCATTATTTATTGATTGATAGTGGAATTGAATTCATTAGAGCTCCACAATAATAACATGCCACTGTATATAAAAAAAAATAATAATAATAATAAATCTGTTCTGTAACTTACCAGCCAGGCTGCAACAGCACAAACAGCAAAAAGCCAATGTGTGAAACATTTTCATCATCAGTCTGAAACAGTTTCAGTCAAATGTGAAAGCTTGCAGTAAAGTTGTGTAGAGAACAAGCTGTTACCAAAGTGAACCCTCTGCTGACTTCCTCCGGACTGAAGACTGAATTAGATCATCCCCCATGTGTTCAACAACACTTCCTCTCTAAAACTCACCCAAACACAGTCAGTAAATAACTGGTAGCTAGGAGAGCCTTTGTTTTATTATTATTATTATTATTTTTATTTTGACAAAAACTATTATTCACTACTTACTAAATATTCCTTTTAGGTTGTGGTTTACTAGACAGTATGTTACTAAAACAATTCACTTTGTTGGTTTCCTCGTTTGTATGTCATGTTTGAAAAAAAAGATAAATACCTAAATGAATAAATATAAATGTAGATGTGAATTTACTGAACTCAGATGCTGTAACGCTTGATTTTATGAACATGTGACTCTGCCTGTGAAAACACAGCTAAAGTCTTTTTTTATTTATTTTTGTGATTTACTATTTTACAAAAAATCCTCCTTCATAATGTAAAGAACATTCTGTGAAAATGGAACCTTGATATCTTTAATACTGAGTAAAAACATGTCAACGATTGAAATCATAGTGAAATTAACGGTTAAAATCAAACTTTGTTGCTTGTTATCTCATAGATTTTGAGACTTTAGCCTGGACTTCACAGACAGGGTCACATATTCTATTGTGGTTTTTATATTTTTAACCAGTGAAGGTCTGAACAGTTGCAGTGCAAGTCTTAGCAACAGTTTCTGTTTCTTCAACAGGCCAAGTACCCCCGGCTGCAGCCTGCAGATGGAGGCGGGGCTGCACCTGGGGCGGGGCTGCACGTGCAATACCTACTCTGATTGGTTCGATCGTCTTTCATAGACATACATGATAAGAAATGTGTGTGTAGTTGGTGTAGGACAGAGGATGTTGATTAAAAAGCTAAAAATGCTGTGCAGTTTTATAAAGCCTTTACTATAATGCAGTTGTTTATTGTTAACTTGACTCACAATAATTGAATCAAGAGATGTTTACTGCAAGTTTAATCTGGACCAGTCAAATTCACAAATTAATCATTGGGACTTTCAAAAGCATTTAACGTGAAAGTACGTGGACTTATGCATTAAAATGGTGTTTTAAAAAGACCAAACTCAGTAAACAAATTATTAATAAAGCATTATATTCACAGACAAGCAGATATGAGCCCAGAATACGAACACAACACGTTTAATTACGTGTTAAGCATTCTCCTCCCATAACCTGCTTGTCTGTAAATAGAATGCTTTATTAAAAATGTTTACTGAGTAAGGTCAGCTTTTTAAAACACGTTTTAATGCATTACGCCACGTTAAGCATTTTCCTTTTAGTCTAAGGTTTTCTATGGGAGGAAAACGCTTAACGCGTGATTAAACGCATTGCATTCTTATTCTGGACTCATCTGCTTGTCTGTGAATATAATACTTTATTAACAATGTGTTTACTGAGTTTAGTCTTTTAAAAACACTGTTTTAATGCATTAAGCCACGTTAAACTTACAAACCCAATTCCAAAAAAGTTGGGACACTGTACAAATTGTGAGTTAAAAAGGAATGGAATAATTAAAAAAAATCTCATAAACTTATATTTTATTCACAATAGAATATAGATAACATATCAAATGTTGAAAGTGAGACATTTTGAAATGTCATGCCAAATATTGGTCATTTTGGATTTCATGAGAGTTACACATTTTAAAAAAGTTGGGACAGGTAGCAATAAGAGGCCGGAAAAGTTAAATGTACATATAAGGAACAGCTGGAGAACCAATTTGCAACTTATTAGGTCAATTGGGAACATGATTGTGTATAAAAAGAGCTTCTCAGAGTGGACGTGTCTCTCAGAAGTCAAGATGGGCAGAGGATCACCAATTCCCCCAATGCTGTGGAGAAAAATATTGGAGCAATATCCGAAAGGAGTTTCTCAGAGAAAAATTGCAAAGAGTTTGAAGTTATCATCATCTACAGTGTATAATATCATCCAAAGATTCAGAGAATCTAGAACAATCTCTGTGTGTAAGGGTCAAGGCCGGAAAACCACACTGGATGCCAGTGATCTTCGGCTTAGACGGCACTGCATCAGATACAGGAATGATACTGTAATGGAAATCACAAAAAGGGGTCAGGAATACTTCCAGAAAACATTGTCAGTGAACACAATCCACCGTGCCATTCGCCGTTGCTGGCTAAACGGCTAAAACTCTATAGGCCAAAAGAGAAGCCATATCTAAACATGATCCAGAAGCACAGGTGTTTTCTCTGGGCCAAGGCTCATTTAAAATGGACCGTGGCAAAGCAGAAAACTGTTCTGTGATCAGACAAATCAAAATTTGAAGTTCTTTTTGGAAAACTGGGACGCCATGTCATCCGGACTAAAGAGTACAAGTACAACCCAAGTTGTTATCAGCGCTCAGTTCAGAAGCCTGCATCTCTGATGGTATGGGGTTGCATGAGTGCGTGTGGCATGGGCAGCTTACACATCTGGAAAGGCACCATCAATGCTGAAAGGTATATCCAAGTTCTAGAACAACATATGCTCCCATCCAGACGTCATCTCTTTCAGGGAAGACCTTGCATTTTCCAACATGACAATGCCAGACCACATACTGCATCAATTACAACATCAACATCTGCGTAGAAGAAGGATCCGGGTACTGAAATGGCCAGCCTGCAGTCCAGATCTTTCACCCATAGAAAACATTTGGTGCATCATAAAGAGGAAGATGCGACAGAAGACCTAAGACAGTTGAGCCACTAGACGCCTGTATTTGACAAGAATGGGACAACATTCCTATTCCTAAACTTGAGAAACTTGTCTCCTCAGTCCCCAGACGTTTGCAGACTGTTATAAAAAGAAGAGGGGATGCCACACAGTGGGAAACATGGCCTTGTCCCAACTTTTTTGAGATGTGTTGATGCCATTAAATTTAAAATCAACTTATTTTTCCCTTAAAATGATACACTTTCTCAGTTTAAACATTTAATATGTCATCTATGTTGTATTCTGAATAAAATATTGAAATTTGAAACTTCCACATCATTGCTTTCTGTTTTTATTCACAATTTGTACAGTGTCCCAACTTTTTTTGAATCGGGTTTGTAGAATGTCCCGAATCATTCCAGCTGATTGAAAAGAATCGGCTCAATAACGGTAATAAAATGGGTATTGGAGAAGATACCAATTTAATATATTAATTTAATATAAATAGATGATACTTTATAAAGTTTATCTCAATATTTGACTGCAATGGCTGACACAACTGCACTAAAATAAGAGCATGATGATCATGAAATTGTGTTCGTTACTATAGCAGCAGATTACAGGTATGTCCTATCAGAATCATCACTGGACGGTAGAAATAAAAGTTTCTCTATTTCTTCACTTTAAAATAATGAGGAGCAGCATATTTTCCTGAAATAAAGGGGAGGAAAATTGCAATATAGTAAAGAAAATTCAAGTTTCATAAAAATTGAAATGGCACACAGACACATTATTGCAACTGCATTACAGATTATTATATATTACAATATGTCATGTTATATAAATTAAAACAATACTGATACATCCTTTTCATTTCCTTTCTCATACTCTGATGATATGAAAGAATAAAATTTTCAAAAATTATTTAATTCATAATTCATTTTTCTATCTAAAGGCCTGATCCTCCCACTGTGGATAATAAACCCAATTAATTTACTAAATGTAGTGGGTTGTTCGTCTGTTAGCCTAAAAATCAGCTTAATTAAAAAAAAACAATCATTTCACAGACATAACGAGTTACAGACTAATATTTTTTTCTTCTTCTGTGCATTATAATGAAGGCACAGCATTTTTAGCTTTTTAATCAACATACTATGTCCTACACCAACTACACACACATTTCTTATCGTGTATGTCTACGAAAGACGATCAAACCAATGGGGCGATCTGCAGGCTGCAGCCGTGTGCTTCTCTTGTGTGGGGGTGGATTCAGATTGTGAGATTGTGCATTCTTACTCATTCTGTGTATACAGCTTGAGTGTCACATGCATTCAGTGGATCACATGTATTTTCTGCAGGGAAAAACACTGTGGCGTTTTGTGGGTTTGCAGACTGTTACATTTCCATGTTTTTATAGTAGGCTAATGCGGTCTTAAAAGATATAGTTTGCAGATGATAATGTTGACAATGTTTTTTCCACTGTGGGGACAGTTCTCCTCCCCTGAGGCAGATGACACGGATGTTGTAAACCTGTTTGTTTGCTTTCTCTTTCAATAAAGGCTATGCGATATATCAGTAGGCTACGTGTGTTTTATTTTAACCTCTGAAATAACGATTATTGACATTTTATTTAGATAAATCGGTCGTGTCTTTATTGTGCAGAATTTATTTATATACTGAATATCAAAATCTTGCGGGCGTTTTTTTTTTTTTTTTTTTTTTTTTTTTTGAAAGGCAAGAAGAAAAAAACATTGATTACATTAACGCAACGGAGCAGCATTATTTGAATGAACTCTTAAAGACACGTTAGTTGAAACAATGGGATGCTGTTTTGTGCTCGCTCTGTTTGTTTTGCTCGTTGGTGGTAAGACATACATTTTATTTTGCATATTCAACATTTTACATTTACAGTTTCATTTCATCAACTCCTAAAATATTGTATTGTGTCCATCTTGTATGTCGCTGTTTTAAATAATTATTTAGTATATTTTAAGAATATAAAGTAGCACGATTTTCCTTCTATGTTCTATGTTTTTGGACGACATTTATTTGATTAGTTCTTCCTGGAAATGGCGACTGACTGACGCGTAAAAAAAAAAACTGATTTGCCTGTGACAACAGTACCGTCGCTGTCGGCACCAGGGCTCGGTTTTTCAAGAGGTATAAGCTTATACTAAATGCAAAGTCAAATAAATTTCAGCTCCATCTTTCTGGATGTCTAATGGGGTGGAGGGATAAGAGTTGAGTAGGGTTAGTGTAGTTATATAATGCGTTTGTATTTGCCAGTACTAAAACTAACCATTATGTGTCAGTAGTGTTACACTTACCAGGGGAGCACAAGCGGTCCTCGCTGCAGCCTGCAGTGCCGCTGCTGGCCAAATGGGTGCCCTAAGCAGGATTGAGTATTTCATGTATTTAACATGAAGGTGTTTCCTAAGCCCCTTTCACACTGCCATTCCGGCAAATACAGCGGTAAAGTGTTCCTGTAATTGTTCCCTGGTCGCTAGATTTGGCACTTTCACACAGCCAGTGATGACCCGGTATATGTGCGTGCTTTCACACACAACCCCTGAAGATCCCGTAACGACACGTGACATCAGCGCGTGACGTGTAATGTACGAGTCGACAACGCTTGGCACGTTATACTTTAACTGAAGCAAGCAAACGATCTCTGCGTCAGCGCGGAAAGTGAGGAACTAACTGATCTCTGCTTCATTACAGTTTGCACATGTGTTTTCGTCGCGAATGTTGATCTTCCTTCAAAACAGCCGGTAAAAGAGTCGCGCGATAACGCGCGTCATCATTTCGATACCGAATTAGATCTGGCTTTTGTTCACACAGCGCTCGTTCCGGATCGATTACCGCAATGTTACTATGTCCCCGACCCGGGTTCGATTCGGTAATCAATTCCGGGACGTGGTTGCTTTCACACAGAAGGCGACCAGGCAATGTTACGGGAATATTGCGGGTCCGACGTGCAGTGTGAAAGGGGCTCTAGTGTTTCTTACATCCAGAATTATAATTGTAAGTAGCAGACTTTGATAAAGTTTGAAATCGCGGGTGTGCCCCTTTGTGCCTCCACTGTGCGATTGTGCTGTTGGGAATTATTGTGCTGCCTTTACTCGTTTTTCCCACCGTGTCCGATACTGAAATCAGTGCGACATACTTTGCAAAAAGCGTGGGAATTGTCGATGCTGCTTCGTGATAAGAAATTCCTCCGACTAGCTGTTGTTATATTTGCAGTTATATTTAGTTTTTTTCGCCACCACCTGAGATTTCTAATGCCATTTTTAGTGACGCTTGATTCAAATTAGTGATGTGTCGTTCGTGAACGAATCGTTCTTTTTGAACGAATCTTTTAGGTGAACGAATCGTTCTCGTTCACGTAATCCACTGACTCATATTTCTCGTTCAGTGAAGTTCCTCCCTCCACAGCAGCGCGGCGCTATAAGCAGCGCATGCGCAGCTCAGTGAACCGGGTAACAACTGTTTCATCCTGTCAAAGAATTACTCAACCTCGAGCCAATAGCCTTCGAGTATGAGATGTGACAGAGTATTTGATTTGTTGAATGTAGTGAACGAAAACGCCCTTCAATGAACGAGTTTCATATGAGTCTGACTCTGAACTAGATCTAGAGATATCGTTCGTGAACGAAATGACTGAACTGGTACCCATGTCGTTCGTGAATGAGTTGAATGAGCTGATACATATCGTTCGTGAATGAAATGAATGAACTGGCACACATGTCGTTCGTGCACGAGTTGAATGATACATCTCGTTCGTGAATGAAATGACTGACCTGATGGTCAGGGTATATTCTGGCAAACAGTTTACCAATCACGTTTCTCAATCGGCAAAGCACATGTCGTTCGTGCATTAGTTGAATGATTTAGAAAATCTCGTTCGTGAATGAAATGACTGAACTGGCACACATGTCATTCGTGAACGAGCTGAATGAACGGATACATGTCGTTCGTGAATGAAATGAACTGGTACATAGCTTATCTCGTTCGTGAACGAAATGAATGAGAGTAAACCGGGTCAGTCTGCCATTTAGCATGTCAATCTTGCAAAAATGCAAAGCGCAGTTATAGGTACTGTACTGTGCACATACGCTTGTTTTGATATTTAGCAACTCCACGTTTAATCCACGATTGATGAATGTGAATATATAATAAAGAAACTGTCTGACCAAACAATTAAAATGCTATTTAGGCAAGAAAACCTTGTGCTTTGTTCATTTGAACAACTTAATTAGACTTTATATATTGAATGCGATTATACACACATTTTAATAAAGCCAGATCAGTTTTTGTAACAAGTGAATACGTTCGTTGACTTAAGACATAACAACACAATACACTTTTTTCTATCTGCTGGCTTATTTTGTGTAATACGAAGAAATGGTCACTGAACGAATCAGTGAACGATTCTGAACGAATCATTTTGGTGAACGAACTGAAATGAACGAATCACTAGAAAGAATCATAATTTCCACCACTAATTCAAATTCCCCCGTCTACCTGCGCAGATATCAACTGCGCAACAGAGCTGTAGGTTGCCAGGTTGAGGTCACAAATGGGTTCAGAATTGCATGATGTATCGATTGTGTGAGTAGGATGCGTTTCATACAAGATCTGGCAACTGGACAACCTTGGAATAATGTATTAATGTGATTATTCATATAACGAGGTAGGGCCATACAAATTACGGGAGTTTACCAGGAGAAACAACAAAACGGGAGGGGGCCGGGAGATGGGTGTGAAAAACGGGAGACTCCCGGGAAATACGGGAGTGTTGACAGGTGTGTGGATTACGAAGCAGAAGTTTAGTTGTGTTGCGGCTGCTCCTGTTCCCGTCCTGAAAAAATAGAAAGATCAGTTTGTTACAAAACTTTCTTTATTGGATCAAGAAACATTACATTGCACCAGGAGTGGTGATGACCAACACCCAGAGTCATCAAGGAAAGTGTTAAACTGCCTTACGCTGTGAACTAGACGGGGAATATTGATTGTGAATGGAGAACTTTTAAACAAGGATTTACACTTTACCTGCAAACAGTGGGCCTTGATGAAGCATCAGATGCATGTAAAATTGCACTGCTACTCACCATGGCAAGACCTCAATCTATAGGGATGTTTAACATGCTCATGTTTGAACAGTCCAAAGATAAAGGCAATAGGCCAATATGACGTGGTAATTGAGAAGCTTGACTCACACTGCTCGCCAAAAAAGACTTTTGAAAGGTATGTTTTTCGTTAACGTCTGCAGCTACAGGGAGAGACTTTTGACTGTTTGTTAATAGATTTAATGTTGAAAGCAAGCAATTTCGGAAAGTTGCAAGATTCAATGATTCGTGACAAAATTGTGTTTGGCATCAATGATAAAAAAAAAAGTGAGGGAGAGGCTTTTGAGAGAGACAGAGCTTAGCTTGAATGAAGCTGTCATGCCAGTGTGATAGCTCTTCAGCATGCTAGAAACTTTTTATGAAACCGCAAAGATGAGTGGAACTGACAGCTCAACTGTAGCTGCAGTAACAGAGAAGAATGAGTAAAGTGAAACAACAAAAGGAGAAAGAACTGTTTAAATGTAAGAGATGTGGCAGAAAACACTCGCTGAAGTAGTGCCCAGCCTATGGCAAAATCTGTGCCAAATGTAAAGGGCAGAGTCATTTTGCCAAGCAATGCTTTTCCAAATGGAGACGGAGTCAAAAGGCGCATGAAGAAACAGATGTGAACACCTAGATCTGGTGAAAAGAATAATCATAATAAATAATGGTGAAACACAGAACAATGTGGGAAATATAGTGAAATAGTTTTCTGAATTTTTGGAAGGGTTTTGGAGAATTAACATTCACCTACAAAATAAGTTGAAAAAAAGATGCATAGCCAGTAGTCCATGCCCCAAGACGGGTTCCAGCACCTCTTCGTGAAAAGCTGAGGCAAGAGCTGGAAAGAATGACATCAGTGGGAGTCATAGAAAAAGTGGAAGAGCCTATAGAGTGGGTCAATTCGGTGGTGTGCTTGAAAAAAGCAAATGGTGATGTACGTGTTTGAATGGATCCAGAGGACTTAAATGCCAACATTCAAAGAGAACATTATCAAACCCCAACATGAGAAGAAATCATAAGTGAGATGGTAGGTGCAAAGTTCTGGATGCATCTTTGATCAAATAAATGCAGGCTTGATGAGCAGAAGAAACTTCTTTCAAAAACATTAAAAATAGTAATGTTTCCAAACTTTTGACCTGTACTGTAAGGGGAAGCTATCCAATATTTGTCCTGTCTTCCATTCATATTAATCAAATGACAGTTTGAGAAAATCTCTCACCGCTCTTGACTAAATCACTTTTGTAACTAGAATAAGAAGAAAATAAATAAAGACAGAAAGGCTGTACATAGAGTAATGGGGAAGACCAAACTTGTTCATACCAAACTTATCTTTAAAAACAGTGTACTTGAGAGAACTATAACATGACAAAGGCGAGTTCAAGTGTACAGCTGATCATGAACCAAAATGGGTACGTTGAAGACTTTCCTTACCTCAGAGCCTGTGCTAACATTCTTTGACCCATCAAGAAGAACAAAGATATCCACAGATGCATCCAAAGATGGACTGGGTGCAGTTCTATTGCAGGCGGAGTTAGACAATTGGAGGCCAGTTGCATATGCCTCAAGAACAATGACTCTGTCTGAATGTCGATACGCACAGATAGAAATACAATGCTTGGGCTTGGTGTATGGAGTGGAAAGATTTCATAGGTGTACGGGTTACAGACATTTGTGGCAGAGACGGATCACAAGCCATTAATTGCTACCTTAAAAAATAACCTGAATCAAATGTCTCCAAGATTTCAGCGGCTGATAATATGACTGCAGAGGTATGACATGGAGCTGGTTTATACTCAAGGAAAGTACATAGCTCTGGCAGATGCTCTGTCCAGGGGGGAAAACATGCTGAAAGCTCCACAGACACTGAGGTGACTCATCATGTGAATATGTTAGCTAAAACTTTTCCTGTCACAGACACAAAGCTCAAGCAAATTGCAGTGGAGACTGAGAAAGATAGACGTAGCATTCCACAGGTGGTTTGCAGCAATATTGGGCATTGCTACAGTAGCAAAGACAACCAGAAATTTGCTGAGGAGTATAGGTTTCAACATGTGACTTCACACCCATTATATCTGCAGTCGAATGGAAAAGCAGAGAACACCCCCAATACAGTAAAACTGCACATTTTAGAGTGGCCTTTTATTGTGGCCAGCCTAAGGCACATCTGTGCAATAATCATGCTGTCTAATCAGCATCTTGATATGGCACACCTGTGAGGTGGATGGATTATCTCGGCAAAGGATTAGTGCTCACTAACACAGATTTAGACAGATTTGTGAGAATAGGCCTTAGATCTTTCTTTGAGTTCGGCTCATGAAAAATGGGGGCAAAAACAAAAGTGTTTAGTGAGTGGGAGCTACACCTAAGCTCCACCCATTTGCTCTGTAGTGAGCAGCCTCTCCATTCTTTTCTGATACTAGCATGCAATGTTATATTTAAAAAAATGCATTAAAATAGCATTATTATAGAGACATATTAGCACAGTGTGTTTCTGTAGCTCGCATCATGTAGTGCGCCCTCAAGACTTACACTTAACACTTTTGTTTATTTGTGTTTCCAGGTGTGTTTGGTGATGTGACGGTGTTCGTAATGGAGGGAGATTCAGTCACTCTAAACACTGATATAATCAAAAAAGAGCATGACAAGTTGCTGTGGTATTTTGAAGACACTCGCATCGCTCTGATCAATGGACATCCCAACACGAGCTGTTTATATGATGGAGAAGACGGGAGATTCAGAGACAGACTGAAGGTGGACTATGAGTCTGGATCTCTGATTATCACAAACATCACAACTCAACACGCTGGACGTTATGAAGCAGAGATCATCAGAAGTGAGAGTTCAGGGAAAAGACAAAGTTTAAACAGAAACCGCAAGTGTGATAGCACAAAAATCACCAAAAAAAAACAGCATCAGTCAAGATGATAACATAAAAACTTTCAATGTGATTGTCACTGGTGAGTTACTTAATGTAAATTACCTTAAGTGTCTTTGTTGTTGTTTAAAGAAATTAAATATAACACAAATTAATGATTTTTCTTTTATAATTCAAAATATATAATATAAAACCAAATTCGAATTCATTGGCTTGCTGTAAATTAAATGGTTCAATTGCATAAAATTGCATTTCTGATAACCTGTATGACATTATTAAAATTCTGTGATCCAACATAACACAAGTGGATTACAAAAAGGTTGGATGGATTGATGGATGTTATTGAAATTATAATTTAATAACTTTTTTATGATGACCAAACATACCATAATTTATCACCGATGGGTCATGTTTCTTTGAAATCACCATGAAAAGGCCAAAAGGACTTTTCAACATCAATTCAACATCAATGTGTTATCTTGTATTTCTGTACTTTTATTCCTTTGTGTTTTCCAGCTGCTCTGTCTGATCAAGTCACAACTGATGAAGAGCCCTGGATGGAGAAGAGGGAGTCTGACTTGGGTATATTTTCTCCATTCCTTTTTTTTCTCTTAATACACGGCATATAATGGAGTACAAAATATTTATAAATGCATTGTTCATAAGGGGAGCTAATTTTATGGTTCACTTATAATGATTTTGCTGTTGTTCTTTCAAAAACATGAATTTAATTTGAGCAAAATGCTACATTTAAAAAATCTATAAATAAAATTTGTCAAACTTCATCCTAAACACCTGCTGCTTATAATAAAGACATCAGAAATAATTATTTACACAGTTTAACGCTGTAGTCTTGGGAAGCCAATGACATGCTCTCTCCAAACTTGTAATTCAATTACAAAAAAATTGCCGGTGTTCAAACAAATTTAAAGTACACAATGACGTTTGACATGCAACAAGTGTATCAAAGTCAATAGAGAGTGAAAAGACGTCTCTTGACATTTCAAAGACTGTTCCCAAACCTTTCATAAACTATTCCATTATGGAATAATCCCTAATTTTTAATAGAGGAATAAGCCTTTTGGACATGCAAAAGTGTCCATAGAGAGAATATATGCAGTGAATATGGTATATAAACACACTGTAATGTTTTCTCTCACTAATGTCTGCGTGTCTTTATCTGTTTCAGATTCAGGTCTGTCTTCAGCGGCTGTAGCAGGAATTGTTGTTGGTGTTATTGCTGTTCTGCTGCTGACTGTTGTAGCTGCTGCTGTGATTCACTATCGCCGCAGGAGCTCCAGAAATAGTGAGTATCACATGAAGAAACTATAGTGAGAGAGAAACATCATGTGCTTTATGCAAAACTATTATTTGGCTCTCTGGAATACTTGATTCTGATTGGTCAGTTGAAACATTAAAAATATTTCCTGATAATAACCTTCATCATTTAATTGTGTGTGTGTGTGATTTGTTTTTGTTTTGTTTTTTTTTCACAGCAGAAAGGGAGAAGAACAAGTGTGAAGGACTAATAATTGAGGAAAGATACTGCATTGAAAACTGACATTAGATCACACTAAGATTTTTTTTTTTTTAAACAAAATCTGATTCACTGATAGATGACATATTTGTCTAAAAAAAAAAAAAAAGTTTGGGAATTCCTGCACTACATGAAAAAAGTGATTGAAAAAATGTTGTCCTAACTTTTATCCAGGGGTGCATTTCTCAAAAACAACTATGGTTGCAAGTTCTTTTGTTACCAATAGAGTTCAATGGAATTTACCACCACAGTTAGCTAACAATACTTTGTTGAGGAAATGCAGCCCAGATCAATAATTACTGAAGGCCAGTGGATGCCATTGTGTGAGTAATATGTAATGTAATCTGTAAAAAGTAAAAGTAATCTGATTATTAGGAGTTTAAAATGTAATATAATTATAAGTACAATTTTTGGGGAATTTGGAAAATTACATGAAAAATGAATCAGAGAAACATGACAAATTTTGCATTACAGGTACATTTTGTGTCTTTTTTCCGTGATCTTGTTTTTCTGTTTACAAACTTTTTCTTTGTCTTTTTTTGCTTCAACTCAAAGTATGTAATTCATATGTATGTACTTCGTCTGTATGCACGTGCTTTAGAAGACATTTGTTCTGTAAAATCTTTATGGAGAAAATGAACGGGACAAATACTTCCAAAATAAAAATTAATCGTGTCACTGTTTTTGCTGTGTTATCATATTTATTTATGCATGAGAAAAAATATTAAAAAAATTAAAGTAAAAAAAAAAAAAACTTCCTTCCAGCCACCGACAGAAAATTATCTGAAATAAAAAAAGTGAAAGTGAAACACAGACAGTCTTTGGTTCTTTTAATTGTGATGATTTTGGCTCACATTTAACAAAACCCCACCAATTCACTATGTCAACAAATTAGAATAAAGTAAAAAATAAAATAAATAAGACCAATAAAAAAAAAAAAAAACATTTTTAGTAAATTGTTGGCCTTCTGGAAAGTATGTTAATTTACTGTTCATGTACTCAATACTTGGTAGGGGCTCCTTTTGCTTTAATTACATTTACATTCACATTTAATCATTTAGCAGACGCTTTTATCCAAAGCGACTTACAAATGAGAGCAGTAGAAACAATAAGATCAACAAGAGAACAACAACACTATACAAGTGCTATGACAAGTCTCAGTTAGTCTAGTACAGCACACATAGCCAGGTTTTTTTTTTTTTTTTTTTTTTACAGAATGTGCTAGACAAGAAAAGAAAAGGTAAGTGCTTAGTATTATTTGGTTAAGTGCTGGCGGAAAAGATGAGTCTTTAGATGTTTTTTGAAAATGAGTAAAGACTCAGCTGTTCGGATTGAGATTGGGAGGTCATTCCACCAGCTGGACACAGTCCAGGAAAAGTCTGTGAGAGTGATTTTGAACCTCTTTGGGATGGCACCACACGGCGTCGTTCACTTGCAGATACAAACTTCTGGAGGGCGGATAAGATTGAACTAGTGAGCTTAGGTATGTTGGTGCCGTGCCAGTGGTCGTTTTGTAGGCAAGCATCAGTACCTTGAATTTGATGCGAGCAGCTACTGGTAGCCAGTGTAACCTGATGAGAAGAGGAGTAACATGAGCTTTTTTGGCTCATTGAAGACAACCCTCGCTGCTGCATTCTGGATCAGTTGCAGAGGCTTGACAGTACATGCAGGAAGGCCCGCCAGGAGAGCATTACAATAGTCCAGTCTGGAGAGAACAAGAGCTTGGACAAGAAGTTGGGTGCCTTGCTCTGACAGGAAGGGTCTAATCTTCCTAATATTGTATAAGGCAAATCTTCAGGACCAGGTCGTTGTAGCAATATGGTCTGTGAAGCTTAACTGATTATCCATCACAACTCCTAGGTTCCTGACTGTCCTGGAAGGAGTTATGGTTGACGAACCCAGCTGTACAGAGAAGTTGTGATGAATCAATGGGTTAGCTGGAACCACCAGCAGTTCAGTCTTAGTAAGGTTGAGCTGAAGGTGATGGTCATTCATCCAGCTAGAAATGTCACTCAGACAGGCTGAAATGCGAGTAACTACCGTCGGGTCATCAGGCTGGAATGAGAAGTAGAGTTGAGTGATATCAGCGTAGCAGTGATAAGAAAAGCCATGCTTCTGAATGACAGATCCTAATGACGTCATGTAGATGGAGAAGAGAAGTGGTCCAAGTACTGAGCCTTGATGAACCCCAGTAGCAAGTTGTTGTGACTTAGAAACTTCACCCCTCCAAGACACACTGAAGGATCTATCAGAAAGGTAGGACTTAAACCACAGGAGTGCAGTTCCAGAGATGCCCATCTTTCTTAGGGTGGACAGGAGAATCTGCTGATTAACGGTGTCAAAAGCAGCAGACAGGTCCAGTAAGATGAGTACTGAGGATTTTGAAGTTGCTCTTGCTAGTCGCAGGGCTTCAGTAACTGAGAGCAGGGCAGTCTCAGTTGAGTGGCCGCTTTTGAAGCCAGATTGGTTGCTGTCCAGGAGGTTCTTTTGTACAAGAAACATAGAGAGCTGGTTGAACACAGCTTGTTCAAGTGTCTTTGCAATGAATGGAAGAAGGGATAACGGTCTGTAGTTTTCAAGAAGCGCTGGATTTAGAGATGGTTTCTTCAGCAGTGGGCTTACCCGAGCCTGCTTGAATGCTAAGGGAAATGTTCCAGATTGAAGAGAGAAGTTGATAATGTGAGTAAGTGAAGGTATGACTGAAGAAGAAATCGTTTGAAGGTGGTGAGTGGGGATCGGATCAAGTGGACAAGTAGTAGGATGACTGGACAGGATAAGTTTAGAAACGTCCGTCTCTGAGAGTGGAGAGAAGGAGGAGAGACAATGTGCATTAGTCGCTGTAAAGTTATCCTCAGTCTGCGGTGTGGAGAATTGGTCACCGATGATTCTTGTCTTATTTGTGAAGAAAACTGCAAAGTCGTCAGCTGTAAGAGTCGATGGAGGAGGAGGTGGAGGCGGATTAAGAAGAGAAGAGAAAGTTTTGAAGAGTGTGCGAGCATCACAACAGTTGTTAATTTTGTTGTGGTAGTATGATGTTTTAGCTGTGAAGACATTTGCAGAGAAGAGACTGATACACACTGAGGTCGGTAGAGTTTCTTGATTTATGCCATTTCCTCTCTGCAGCCCTGAGTTTAGAGCGATGTTCATGGAGGACTTCGGACAGCCAGGGGGCAGATGGGGTGGTGCGTGCTGGTCTAGACAACAGTGGGCAAAAGTTGTCCAAGCAAGAGTTTAGAGTGGAGCAAAGAGTGTTACTGCCTCAGTTCGGCGTGGCATGGAGGTGATCAGTTTGTGGTACTGCTGAGGTGGTACGGAAGCCCAGGTTTCTTTGACAGTGGCCTTCAGCTCATCTGCATTTTTTTGGTCTTTTGTTTCTCATTTATAGTCTGGTTTACCTTGAACACATTGCCGCAGAAATATTGGACTTTTGCTCAACAGCAGAATGTACATACATACATACATACTACTACTTACATTATTAAATTATACTTTATTTTTTAAGGAATGATCACACAACATTTCTTCCATGTTTTAATTTAAATAGTGAATCCCCTTTGTTTGCCAAAAAATAAAGTGTAATGTTCAATAATTTAAAGTTAAAGTAAATTAAAGTCTTATGTCTTTATTTGATAACCAAATACACAACACAGAATAACATTTAATAAGGCTATTTTAAGAATAAATGTGAAGAAATTAAGGTGTACCTTTTTAAAAGATACTATAGCAGTGACAGCTTTTGTACCATTTTTTAAGAGTTCATGCAATGGATTGTTTAATTATGTTTTTATTTTGGGGTAAATATGATTATCCACATTACAAATGCGTTAAATTCTCCATATTGAATGCACTAGGGATTTAGAGTAGTAAGTGGTGGTATGGCTGTTCTTTAGAACATGTGGCTGTTCTTTTAGAATGTTCACATTTCCTGTGTTCAGTTCCAATATATGTTGCCTGGGTTTCTGATTGTGTCCTAGTTTGCTATAGTATATTCTTATTCCTCCTGGCTCAGTTCTCATTATAGCAGTGTATTTATGCCAAAGGTGGTCTCTGCGAGTTGTATGTTAATGTTACAGTGCTATCTAGTGGTTCCTAAAAAGTTACAACTAAACTGGCTGAATTCAGAACTATACTATCGTAGACATTTATTGTTTTTACTGTATCTTTCTATGACAGAAATAGTTAAAGTATGTGGTTCTAAATTTAGAATGTGCTACAATGGGTCAAAGCAAAGGTGGCTGGAACAGAATTTTATATTTTTACTTTTCTTCCCCCAAACTTGCGAATACTTTAGGTCTATACACTTCATTTTATAATTTTAATATGTGGGGATCGAACAAGACAAAACTATTTCTCTATTTTTATTTTATTTTATTATTAATGTTTATAAAACAAATCTAACTTTAATGCTATAATTCTGATTGTTTTTGTAAGTACCCTTACAGTGTAAACTGTAGTGTGGGGGAAAAAAGTGACTCTCCAAGAACTATTGAGAAAGTCAAGAAAGCAGCTTCTCTCTTAAATAAAAATTGAGAAAAAAAATAAAGTCACCATGTAATGACTGGATGAGTCATGTTTCCCTCAAATGTCCCTGCCTGCAGTCAATGAGAGAAGAATTCACTGCCAAAAACTATATATATATATAAACACACACACGCACACACACACACACACACACATATATGTGTGTGTGTGTGCGTGTGTGTGTGTGTGTCTGTGTATATTTCTATAATGTATTTGTGTGGGTGTGTGGGTGTGGGTGTGTTTGTGTTTGTGTGTATGTATTTGTGTGTGTGTGTGTGTGTGTGTATTTGTCTAAGCATTCATTCAAGTTTATTAATTCATGTTCCTTTTGTTTCTTCTGTGTATTTTTATTTGTATTCATTTATTACAATAAATGACTTTATATCCTTACATAAAACCAGGCTGTCATTCTGTTCACAGCTGTAGCTGTTGTTATTCTGATGTAGAAAATGTAAAAAAAAGCTAAATTTATATTTAGTAAAGGAATTAAAAGCTGTCAACGAAGGCGTGATCTGCGAGCAAATGACGTAAAAACGCAGACGAAAGCGGTAAGAATAACGAAAAACATCACCGATGTTGGCTCAGTAGATTGGGCTCTTTAAATTTACGCGCTGTTGTGATGACGTATGTCACGTGACTGTCAACATTGTGGATGTAGTATGCCCTCTTGTCGAGCGCGGTGGTTTATGGGATGAGTAGTTCCTTCATTCAGAAAATCACGGGCAGAAAACACGAGTTACCAGTTGTCTGGAACGGGACATAACATCAGTAAACCGGAGAAAAATGAAGGGAGTCTGTTTGGTGCTCGTTTTTGTGTTGTCGCGTAAGTAAAGCGATGGTGATTCTTCTCTAAATTAATGAATTGTTTAGAGTGGTCCTGCAAGAACCCCTAGCACCTCACATTTTGTATGTCTCCCTATTTTGATACACCCGTTGTAGGTCTTGCAATGTCCACTAATGAACTGGTGAGTTAAAACAGGTGTGATAGATGAAGGAGACTCAGAAAATGTGCAGTGCTGAGGGAGTTCGCAGGACCGGTTTGAAAACCACTGGTTTACACCAATCTTAAAAGTTGGTTGTCTATTTTCTTAAAAAGTGCTCATACACTTTTAAGTGGAGGACAGATTGGTCCAATTTCTATTCAAAAAGTAAGCTTAATAAAGCCGAGTTTGCTTTGCATAAGGTAACGTTAATGTGAATAGTTCCGTTGTTTTTATGCTTGTTCTGTCAACAGACCTGACTTTCTTGAGAAACTATTAAAAATAACATTTAAAGGCAATGCATAGCTACTAAAATAAGGCAGCATTATATATTTACATTTTCTGAGATCCTGAATTTGTAATTTTCCTTAGTTGTCGGTTATAATCCTCAAAATTAAAAGAAATAAAAATTTCTAATGTATCAGTCTAATGAATATAAATATAATATACGTATACAAGTTTCACTTTTTGAATGGAATTAGTGAAATTAACTATGAATGCAAGCATTTGGACCAATCAGACACAACTATTTGATACATTTAACAAATATCTACGGCCTCCACATCTAACCAAAGGGCCTATGGACCCATCCCCCAAAAGGAATCAGTCACCTCAATATGATAACAATAGGTTGACAACACCCCAGGAATGTGACTGAGCAACTCTTAACTCAAGTCTATCAGAAAACCGACACATAATGCACACAAAAAGGGACTCTTCTCTTATGAATCCATAGAAAAACCTTCCTTTGAGTTAATTCACACAGGGCATATTTTAGGGTGTTGTGTATACTGTCTCTGTTCTTGTATATTGTGTATTGTATACGTTTTATACATGCTTACGATGGATCACTAGTTAATCTCATCTATATGCTGTTTGGTATCTATGAGGTCGTATTTTCATGATCTACATGATAGTGTATATTATATGTTGATGCCTATCCAAGACATTAGTTTTATAAGAATCTTAAAGTCTTTATAAAACTAAAGTTGAATTACCATTGTGTACGAAATGTGCTATATAAATACACTTGCCTTGCCTAATTTGAAATCTGGTGTCTTGCATATGAAATCTAAATTCATATGCAAGACACCAGATTAGAGACAAGTTGTATAACTTCCCTCCAAAAGATACCGTTCTTCACTGACTCACTCAAATCCTGAGGATGTGACATCATCCCCCCCTTTATAGATCACTGATCACCAGATCAGGGCGGTTCTTCTAGATTCCAGGAATTCCAGGAGAAGATGCTGAGCTAAGAGCTCTCAAAACCACACCCTAAGCTTGTGCCAGGCTTGATTTCCCTTAAATGTTAATTACTTTTGAGTCTTTCAGCAGCAATATTATATTATGGGCATGTTAAATTACTGCAATAAAGGAATGTGACGTGAATAGGAACCAGAGACAAAAAAAAAAAAAAAAAAGAGCGTCCTAATAGACCATGATTTAAAAACAAAACAAAAAAAACAACCTTTGTCCATTTTCACCAGAAGTTCTGTAAATGATCAGAGATGTACCAGTGGCTTATTTTTAACATGGGTGAAATTAAATGTTTGCAGGTAAAAAAAAAAAAAAAAAAAAGGATGGGTTTATGCTAAAACATTAATGATGAGATTAATCTTTACAAAGTTGAATACTAAATATATTGGAAGACTGTTCATGTATAAAACGCATGTGTATGGGCTTAGAGCATCTAAAGCATTCCTGAATCGCTTGATTTTATTCAGTAAGTGTTCATGTGTGTCTGCAGGAGTGTTTGGTGATACACCAGAGAAGTCAGTGACAATGATGAAGGGAGATTCAGTCACTCTAAACACTAATGTCACCAAAGGACCAAATGATTCGATGCTGTGGTATTTTAATGACCGTCTCATCGCTCTGATCAATGGACATCCCAACACGAGCTGTTTATATGATGGAGAAGACGGGAGATTCAGAGACAGACTGGAGGTGGACTATGAGACTGGATCTCTGACCATCACAGACATCACAACTCAACACACTGGACCTTATGAAGCAGATTTCATCATGAGAGAGAGTCCAGGAAAAAGCCAAAGTTTAAACAGAAACCACATTTGTGATGGCACAAAAGTCATCAAAAAAAATCAAAAACTTTGGTGTTCCCATAAATTTCTCTTTGATTGTCATCGGTAAGTGTTTCAAAGTTATTTACCCTTTTCTTTGTTCACTGTTTGACCAATGATGTTCAGACAGGTTTACTCTTTTCACTGTATAAATGTTTATTTCTGCATGACGATCTGATTTCCATCAGTTTTCATCATTTACACATTAAAAAACAAAATCATGTCATAACTTCTATAGAATTTTCTGTTATTAAATTATTCATTGCAGTGTAAAAAAATAAATTAAAATGTTTCTACATTGTAGGTAAAGACAGAAAAAACTTAAGATGATAAACTGAAAAATATATACATAAATATCTCAAATATAACTTAACACATTAAACGCTCTGTTCCAAACAGCCAGAGCAACAACAACAGGCCCAACACTAGATCCTACTTCAGCGGTTCCTGTTAATGTGACTGAGGATGGGAATAAGCAAATGTTGTAGTACAAATATAAATAATTTAAACAACCAACACACTAGAAACATGTTTATAAAAAAAAAAAAAAACTGGCTTTGATTGGGAAAAAATGAAAAAATATATATGATTGGAAAGGGGCCCCCCACACGCTGTGTTTGCACTGGGCCTATGCTGCGCCCATGCCTTTCACAAAACACACTGAAGCACAGACCATTTATCTTAACAGGGAAATGCAAAGTGTAATTTATAATGTGGAAATATACAGAAAATAATTTAAAGAATATGTCTTCATCCGTTCCATATCCAGGTCTGACTCCAGGTGAAATAGCAGTGATTGTTGTTGTTGGTGTTCTGCTGCTGGCTGCAGCTGGTGTTGGTGTGATTTACTATCGCCGCAGGAACTCCAGAAATGGTGAGTATTACATGCAGAGACAATAGTGAGAGGGAAATATAGTCTGTATTGTGCAAAATTGGGTTTAATAGTGTGTACACAGCCATTTTTATTTTTAGCCATTTGGATATATATTTCCAAACATGAATTTTGCCTTTTAATCCAATTCATTTCTGTGCTCAAAAGTTCTGTAGGATACCCAGAGATCTCACCAGGATTGAGCGTGTCTCAGATGAGAGATGAGAGGAATCCAGATCTCTGAGACTCTTGGAAGATTCTGTCTGGGGTTCACTAGAGAAAGGTCATGTTCATTAAGAGGAGCACAACAAGGATCCGTGTCCATCGACTCTCTACGGTGGTGTAACTCTGCAAAAACACACACATGTGCGGTTTAACTTGATGAAATGATTCGCTGGTGTTAGGAATATTAAACCAGCCGTTACTGCAAGCATATATAATAAGTCAAGATTCTACTGAAGAAGGTTATAGTGCAGAGCTGTGGAAGAAGTGCTGTGACTGTACATTATCCCGGAAATGTAAGTCTTGTATGAGCATGTTCGTTCATGTAGGACGGGGGTCTAACGGACGTGGTTCCAGAATCCGGCTTGGTTTCAAGCGGATCACGAAATCTAATGACAACGGTAACCTTGTTTTACCGTTTCTAGTTTAAAGTGCGCCGCGTGTCAAAACACAGGAGCTGTAGACACTACTTGTGCTCACAGTCGTTTATATTCGTGATCGGTCAGCGCTGAATCCTCTAATATTGTTATCTGGAGTCAAAAGCGCTTCGTACAATCTTCTCCACTCCATGTGTCTCTTCAGCTGAAGATGGAGAGCATCAAAAGTGCTCCAGAAAACGTGGATTTTTATTTTATTTTACATCAAAGAAAATCTAATAATGGTAATACATGAATGAGTTAATGTGAGGGATTTACCATAATTTTGGGGTGAATTATCCCTGTTTCTGCTCTTGATGAGGACGTTTTGATTATTGTTAGAAGATTCAAACTAGATTCAAGTGGAAACCCCCATATATTTACTCCGTCAGATGGCCTTCTGCCATCGATATCTAGATGTTAAAATATTAATAGCCTGATAATACCACTGATCTGACCTTTTAATATTCATATCCAGTTGGGCTCAACTGGTCAAATTTAAGTAAAAAACAAAAACAAAAGTACTGCTGCTGCCCAGATGGAAATTTGTAACCAAAAATAAAAAGTATACAAATCTGAACCTCTGCTGGGCAGAAAATCGAATCTAGAGACCGGGCGTTTATTTTTTATTTTTTATTTTTTTTGGCAAGTCGCATGATCTCCATCTTTCTCTATGTATAAGGAAATCATTAATTGTACATTGTAAAATAAATTAATGAATCGCACCATTGTTTTTAAGTAAGGGATAATGTAAATTCATCGTTTATTAAATTAAGGGTTTTGTAACACCCTCTGAATTAGATCAGAATGAATCTACTGAAACCTATTTCCCATTGCTGTAAAAAATCTCCTGGATGCAGTTTATAATCTTGGCTTTTACAGTAAGTCTCTTTTGGGTTAGTTTAATGCTTGTGAGATCGGTTTGTCTTCAGTTGTTTATGTACGTTTTGGTGTTTTAGCACATTGAACAGGTTGAATGTTTCTGTAGTGAATCTTCATCTTTTTTAAATATATTTCTTTATAGTGATGCTCTGTATCTCTGCAGTCTGTACTCGCGAGAGATCAACAGATTGAGAAGTACAAATCTGTGGAGTAATTTATTTTTAAACAATTAAACCTTTAAGACAGACCACCTGGGAGCTTAAAGGTTATTAGTCAGTGGTGTGTGCTTCTGAAGCCATCATTAACTAAACCTATGTAACTGACAGATTCCACAAGAACTACAATACCCAGAATCCTTCAGCCTGTGAATGTGTGTGTGCTCTTGTTTTTGTGATATATCAGGACACAACTCTGTATAATGACATGGGTATGACAGGTATTACAAGGAGAGGGTGACTTATGAGGACATAACCCATGTCCCCATTTTTCAAACGCTTTTAAATCATACAGAATGAGGTTTGAGAAAGTAAAAATGCACAAAGTTTCCTGTTAGGGTTAGGTGTACGGCCATAGAATATACAGTTTGTACAGTATAAAAACCATTACGCCTATGGGATGAACCGACTTTCCACAAAAATAAACGTGTGTGTGTGTGTGTGTGTGCTTGCTGCTTCAACAAAACCATGCATGTGTGAGTTTTTTTTTTTTTTTTTTTCCTTCTATTTTCCATTCCTAATCTTTTATAATCATTTATATTTTAATCATTCAATGTATTCCTTCATTTTAATCTTTAATCATTCGATTTATTCATTGGTTTTGTTCTTTAACCATTCAATCATTTAAAGATGATTATAAATTTAACTCTTTGTGAATTATTATTTGTCACTGTTGCCTTTCCTTTGTATTACCTTTTAATGGGTGTGGTATGTGGTGTAAGGGTTACATTATTTACATGGTTTGTGGGAATTTAAAATAAACTGGGATAAAAGGAGTAAATGGTCATTATTTGTGTGTGTGTGTGTGTGTGTGTTATATAATGGTAAAAGAGGCAGAAACTGATCGTATAGGGAAAGCTCTGGCTTCGTGTGGATGTAGCTAGATTGGAGCTGCAGGACAGGAGACGGGTTAGGAGACCCCCGCACTAGGCACGTTATGAACATTTGTCATTTTTGCCACTTCCAACATACC
Organism: Carassius auratus; assembly: GCF_003368295.1. NCBI lineage: Eukaryota > Metazoa > Chordata > Actinopteri > Cypriniformes > Cyprinidae > Carassius > Carassius auratus. The sequence continues at coordinate 29,527,588 of NC_039264.1, read as the reverse complement.
GTCTCCAGTCTGTCGACCATCTGACCCTGTTTTTCATCACAAAAATCATCACCACACAGTTGGAGAAAAACTAAAAAAAATTGTGCATATATAACTACATTTTAACAGAGACCATCTGATCCTTCTAGTTTGAAATGCTACCCAGTCCATAAGTTCAGGTCAGTTCAGAGTCTATGCTGCTTTAAAAATAATAATAATATTCCCCACTTCTGAAGCTGTAATTATGAGTTTGCAAGGATGTAGGTTTGATTATCCGTGACATTTCTAACTTTTGCTATGTCAATAGAAGGGGTGATATTCATCAGGGTGAGTCAAATTATTGCCAAATGTTTGTATTATGTACAAATATATGACATATGCCCTCAACATCCATGACACAGGTGTAAGATGTTAGGAGGGGTTAAGTTTACAGTGCTATAAGACTGTTAGTGGATGTTTTTTTTTTATCCACCAGATGGCGACATTTATGAGTGAAGATTCGAGTCACACCACTGATTATGTATCTGTCGTATTTGTGTTATCTTCCCAGAGAACTTGAAAATATCAGTATTTTCAGATATGATATTTACACTCAGTGCAAATAATGATCCTATTTAGGATGAGTAAATCATGGTAGTTTTAATTTTTGGGTGAACTATAGCTTTGAGATGTCTGGAGGCCTCTTAAGTGCATCCTCATAAGTGACAAGGCCTTCCATGAATCAGATCTGTAGCATGGGAAATTTGGTGAAATATAGTACAAGGTAAAGTGTTCAAATATGTGCAGATATGGGTATATAAACAAACCTTGGAGAAACTAAAATCATGTTCTACTAAGATACTCTATTATGGCAACATCTCCAAGATGGAGTAGTTTATATTTTCACTATAAATCTGTACATTATCAACCATGGGATATCTGCTTGATACTATAAATAACAGTAAATCACATGCTGGGATTTCTCTTACAATTTCTAGCAGGCGTAATTGACAAACACAGGATATGCGTTATGAAAGCAGGATGTGAGAGGTGTGAAAACACGTTTGATGAAGCTTCATAGAAATACCTTCGCTTCTCATGCTTCGGCCATTATCATTGTTTATCTGCAGGATCTCAATCTGATTATATTAGGTTGTAGACATACAGTTAGCTGCGTTTTCCAAATTAGGTTTCACAGACTCAAAGTACAGTAGATGGTATTTTCATATTTCTCAATCACACAGTATGATCTCAGAGTTTGGTTTAAGATTGTTTAGCAAACAGCAAGATTTGATTCAGTGATTTATTCCACAGTAAAACTGTACTGTATAAAAAAGGAAATCAAAACATTGAGATTTATATTAGCAGATTTTAAAAAGAAGACAAAAGCAAACACACATGAACAACAAACATCCAGTAACAGACACATTCTCGCACACAAGCTGTTTGTCCAGCGGATCAAACCACATTTCTTTGCAGAAGTACGTCACAAGACCACAGCAGGTTTCGGTTTGACTCACAAATGGAGCTGCACAAGTGTTAAATGCATTCAGTGAATTACTTTCAGTTCACTGCGAGTGACCTCAGTACGTCTGATGTTTACAATATAAGTGGACTTAAAAGGGGGCTGATAAATAGGCATTAACATTTAACCCCAGAAGCGCCCACAAATAACCCGAGTTGTCTGTGTCCTTTTAAGCTTGTATGAAATCACTTGTGGTGTTTGTATATAGAGAGTTCATGAGCCCAGGACTGCTTGGATGTACTAGGTGTCAAACTCACACCTTCATACATCTCATCCTCCTCTTTAAGTTTCTGAAAGACAACACAAACACTCTCACAAGATGCACAGATAAAATCAATGAATACAATTAAAGGGATAGTTCACCCCCAAAAATAATAAACTCTGTGATCATTTACTTTAACTCAAGTAGTTCTGAACCTGTTTGAGTCCATTTCTTTTGTTGAATGTCAAATAGAAGAGTATTGGTAACAGTTATACTGTTATACTGGTTGATGGTAGCCATTAACCTCCACATGATTATTATTATTTTTTCTATACTATGGATGTGAATGGCTACCGGCAACTATTAGGTAACCCACATTTTGTTTGACAGACGCATGAACATCACAGGTTTAAAAATGACTTGAGAGTGAGTAAATGATGACAGAATTTTCATTTCTGGGTGTAATGTTATTCATTTAATTTTAGTATAGTAAAATTTTCATAATACTCCTCACTTTTGTGACCATGAAACGTTTTGGAAAACCATTTTTCAGTGTTTCTAGACCAATATATCATGTGTTTAACATAATAAACGTTGGGGTCCCTGTCACTCACTCTATATTTGTTTTGTTATGATAACTGGTTGACTGTAGATTCTCCCTCGTTGCATTGATTATGTATTGGTTCATATATTACTGTGAATATCACCTTGCTGTCTGGTACGAGAGCATGGTTAGTTGGTATGAGGTCTTGACTTCTCTGCTGTTCTTCTTTCCTGGGTCTGATGTCATAAACCAGCACAGCGACAGTAGCCACGCCCACCAGAGTGGAAACGACCAATCGGATCACAGCTTCAGTAGAACCACAGCAGTGGACAGATTCTGAAGGAAGGTAAGAACAACAAAGAGATAAAATTTTGTATTACAGTAAACACTATTCTGATCTCTGTAGCAAATATAATCAGGGGTGTGTATGAAGACAATGCAACTGCTTATGTTGTTTTAGTCAGGGAAATAAAAAATCAGCTCATTCGATCATTATTATCACTTCTGATATACCTGAACATGGTTGACAGAGCTGAGTGTTGTTGAGAAGTGTGGTCTGGTTTGTGAATGAATAAGCCACAACACATCTGTATAAATCATCCAGACACTCCACGTCCAGAGGTAGAGAGAGACTGATGCTGAGATCAGACACACTGATGCTGGACAATAAACTGTTTCCTTTGTACCAGGAGAGAGTCACATGACTCACATTCACCACTGAACACACCAGTGAACAATTCTGCTGTGATGAAGATGATGATGATGAGGGATTTTGTGAAGAGTTACTGCTGATGACAGGAACAGGCAGACGAGCTGAAAACATGAGACATAAATACTTTTCAATATCAGCACATTCTAATGTGTTTGATCTTTGTAATAACATCTTGTTGTTGTTTTTTTTGCAGGGATTTGTGCATTAAAGTGTTCTAAACAACACGTAAAAACGAGTGCAGCACAAATCAACTTAGGGGAGGGTTCACGTGTGATTCATGAAACGTTTGTATTCCGCCAATCACATCATACAAATGATCATACCTTTATAAAATATGACAGCTAACTAGGGCTGCACAATTAATCGAATTTGTAATCGCAATTACAATTACAGATGACACAATTATGTAATCGTTTAAAGGCACAATTACACAAAAAAAAAAGTTCACTTACATCATTCTGTGTGCATAAGATATGTTGTTGTTCTCTCTACAGATTATCTTAAGGGTTTTTTTCCCAATTGTTTGAATTTCTTTGTTTTAATATAACATAATACATGCATATATTTACTTTGGTTTGGTTTCTCAGAAAAAAATAAAAATAAAATAATAATAATAATTATATATATATATATAATATGATATTGAGGCTTAAAAAAAGAGTGGAAGGAAGAGTGTTTTCCGCTGGTTTATTTTGATATAACAATATGGCATGCAGTGGCTTCAAACAATGGCATAAAGCTATTAAAAAAATTATTCAATCTAAATTGTGTTAATCGTAATATATAATCGCAATTACAATTTCAAGGGAATAATCGACAATTATGATTTTTGTCATAATCGTGCAGCCCTACAGCTAACAAAAATTTTGATTTGAATATTACGCACCTAAAAATTCATGGTCTAGAAACCTTGCCCCTTGAGTTTACGACATAACAGCCAAAGAGAGGAAATGCTCTCATGAAAGAGAAAGTGAGTGTACTCCGAAATCACCAGTTGACCTTGTATAATTGCAAACCGTTATATTAGTACAGTAGTTGTTTACTCACCATAGACAGTAACACTGAATCTGTATATGATGCTCGCTCTGATCTGATAAAGTCCAGCGTCTGTGATCGTGGTGTCTGTGATGGTTAGAGATCCAGTCGTCTTGTCCAGTGTCAGTCTGTCAGTAATTGTGGAGAAGCTTCCAGTCCCTCGGTTGATGGCAGCTATGAGAGTGTTTTCAGATCCAAACCTCCACTGGATTACATCATCTGTCTGTAGTTCAGCATCAGGGTGTAGAGTGACCGAATCTCCCTCCATCACTGACACTGACTTCACTGGGGCTGTATCAGCAAACACACCTGGAGAACAGATGCATTTCCAGTTATTACTGACTTCTGAGTAAGGTGTTTTTTTTTCACACATGCATGTTTTAAAATGAGACCACTTTAAAAAACACAAGAATGATTTTTGTTTCCGAAAACAAAAACATGTAACGATATTATATTTATCTATACAGCTTGATAAGTCTTTGATGTACATTTGACATCATGTTCATACACTAGGCACCAAACGCACTGAATATTTCATTAATGTAAGATCACAATATGCCAGAATTAAAACCATAACATTTGCATCACTTACCAGCCAAATGGCACAAGCAAAAACAGCACGAGACAAACGAGTGAAACATCGCCCGAACTATTCTCACTCAGGATGTTTGCAGAGAAATGAGTCGTGGTTTAAAGGAAAGTGCTTTTACACTAACACACGAGTAATGACAACTTCAGACTAAACCTGGTGTGGGTTTGAGAGAGAGAGAGAGAGAGAGAGAGAGAGAGATGGGGAGGTTGGGTTTCTCATAAAGTGTGTGTGGATGATATAGAAATACATTTTTGGACTGGAGTGCATAATATTAGGTCTAGTAACACATGCTGCTGTTTATAATGTCTCAAACTCTAAACTAATATACAGTAACTTTTGCATTTATGTTATCAAACATATTTAACAGTAACACTGGTTACATTTCTGTCATGTGACTTCTAATCATCTCTCTACATTGTACCCTTAATTCACTTATTTCCACCATCTAATACATAATTTACATAAATATAGGCCTACTACAGTTTCATAAGTTCCTACTCCGGGTAGTCTGTTGATGGCTTAGTAAATTTACAAGCACACACAAGATGCATACAGTTAGTACAGGTCAAACCACAGTTGATGCAAATTTTATAGCATGCTCATTTTCAAATATGTAATGTATATATGAAACTACACTTGGTGTTATAATAGTATATTAGAGAAGGGGAGTGACAGTAGATTTGTCATCTTTCTCTTTTTTTAATGCCGTAATCTTGCTCTCTGATGTAATCTTATTTTTTATATATTTTTTTTGCCTATTTAAAAAATGCCTATTTTTTTATTATATTATATTATATTATATTATATTTGTATAACAAAACAACCCTTTTTATTTGTTACCACCTCATCCTAGTACATCTCTGCATCTCACTCTATTCTATTCATGCAATTTATTTATTTTCGATATATTTTCAATTCTTTCAAATTCTTTTAAGCTCATGCTACATGAGCGCCCACTAGTGACAAACTCTACCTTGATCAGCCGGAATCCGCCATGAAGCGGATTTAATGTTTGTTGGCTATTTATGACAGTTGTTGTTGATATCCGGTCTTCAGAGAATCTGGCTGAATCTGGTTTGGTGAAAATTTGGGATGAAAATTTAATCCAGTACTTTTTTTATGAAGGTTACTGTTTTTTTTTTTAAAAATTGTGTTGTGCTATGTGTTTTTTGTCTATTACATAACTGCCCGTAAAGAATGTGAATAATAACTGACGTTTGATTTAAAAGTCGGCTGTGTTCATCTTGAGCCATTGATTCCTCTGTCATAAAACTTCTGTCCAGCCCCAGAGGTTGGCCTGTATATATATATAACAAAGCATGCAGGAAACGGCCGCTTTTATCGTGTTTGTTTTGTGATCACGCATGTTCCAGTGACTTTTCTGATAACTTCTCTTTGTTGGTGAAATGATGTGGTTGCATGACGTCGCTCTGAGAGGTGTGTTTTAGTGTCGTGCAGCGGTGCTTCAAGCTCCACTGTGGAAACGCAGCACTATTCTGGCCTCGGTGCTCCTGGCCCGAGGCTATGAGCCCCCACCCGGCCCGCTTTAAGCCCTGGCTCGCAGTGGAAATGCGGCTGATAAGTACACGATTAAAAATGTATTGTATTTTTACAAGAAACTCCTGGCAACTAATTGCCGTGAATTTACAGCAAACAATATACAATAAATGTACTGTTGATTTAATACAACACAATTCTGTGTTTATACAGCAGTGTTGCTGTGATTACAGTAGCATAAATACAATAAAATGTTGTATTTTGTATTGTTGTCGTACAATCCTCAACAATGGTGACAATCCCGAAAAAAAATTGCAGCAATGCATGCTGGGAGCCATGAACATGTTTCGTATGCTGGCATGAAACATGTCACCATTGTTGTGTTTAATATGCCAAATGTTGATGTTTGTGAGTGTATAAATAACCTAAAACATGTTTTAATCAAAAAGTTAGCAAAAACAATATTTATTCACTGTTAAACATCAGTGTACGAACCACAAAAGTGTTTCAAATTGTTTATTTTTATATCATTTGGGTCAGTTAAACCATTTTAGTGTAGTCAGTTGGTTGTTATTAACACAGACTTGTTGATCTGCTTATATATGCAGAAATGTTTTCTGAAAACAACTGCAGAAAAAAGCATAGCAAACCCTGGTCTCTATGATGATGATCTCAAAAAACATTTTAATTAAGACATCAACATCTTAACCTCTGTGAATTCTCAATAAGAACTTCTGTAGATGCATGACAGAAATAAAATCATTCTGGTTAGTATTACTACAAGTGAAGCTGGTAATGCTGTTTGTGGAGTTGTTTATTCAGATCTTGAGACATTTAAAGTTCACCTAAGACTGTGGCTGAAGAAAGTTGTAGTTTGTGTTCTTATTTCTCTTTCTTTCTTGCTTGATCACAGCAGGTGTTTGAATGACTGAGAGAATGTTGCAGGAACATTTTACTAACCTTAAAATAACATTATACTAATATGGAAACTGGACCTTTTTATGTTCTTGGAATGTTACAAATCAACGTTCCTAGAATGTTGAATTTTTAAATCAAAATGAAGTTGAAAGAATGTTTGAGAAACATCATACCTTTTAAAAAGTTTCTTTTAACGTTAAGAAAACTGGACTTTTTATGTTAGAAAGAATATGTAAGTACCAGTTTTTACGCTATCCAACAATATTTTGTGGTGTCTGTAAAATAGGTAGGTAGGTGCCAAGAAGGTGGTTCAGGCGTTTACTAACTCCGCTTTTTTTCTTTATTTTATATTCGTACGTTATTCTTTCAGTATCAGACACTGGCACATCAAATAAATTCATCAGCAGTCGTTATAGACTTTATCCGTCGATCTTCTGTTTTGTTTTCCGTGAATCCCTGTTAGTCGCCGTAAGAGACTTCAACAGATCACAACAGAGCGGATTATTACAATTAATCTCTCCACAGATCATCCTCGTAAACTCCGATTTCATGGACGTCCTTAACAATATGAAGAGCATCTTTGTACTCCATTTTTTCATTGTCGGTAAGGTTTATGTTTGTTATTGTTTCGGTTTCATTCTGAGTGCGTGTAACGTTTGGTTTGATAAATGTCATTTTAATTTCTCTATTCCCAGTTTACAAAATAAATTAACGATGATAACTTATATTATGTAATGCAGCAAACAACATGGTCTAGTCTGTTTTTTTTTTTTTTATATATATATATATAATTGGGGATGTTTGTAACGCATTAGCTTCAACGTTTTTTATTATTATTTTTTATTTTATTATTATTATTTTTTTATTTATATATATATATATATATACAATGATAGTTTCGTTACTAATCGAAACCAATGCTGGAAACATTGTATCTTACCACTAAGATTTCTCATAAATAGCAGTTAAAGAGTTTAGCTACGAGTTTCCTTCTAAAACCTATTCACAAAGCTGCTGAGACAAACTTTTAGTAAGGAATAGAGCTGAGCTAAAGGGAGGGGTTTACCATAAAAAACATGTACGCAGTGTCCTTGACGTCACCCGCATATTTCTGAAGAGTGTTTTGGAGAGAGTGTGGGTCTGCTTCTGGTGTTTGGATTTTACTTCAATGTAATTTCCAGTCTCAAATGAAAGCCCACCTTCTAAAATACGAAATGTGCTATGATTGGTTAGTTTTTTTTTTTTTTTTTTTTTTTTTTTTTTTTATCAATTTTGTTGCTAAATTTAGCAACTTTTCAGATTAGCTTAGCAATTTTTCATGGAAAAAGCACCTTGCAAATTTTGATAAGTGACTCAACAATAATAGGCACCTGATTTCCATCTAAATGACACAAGGAAGGAAACCAATAGCAGTACACACATCATATGAATTAAGTTGCTATTTGCAATTGCTCAGTTTGATGATAATAATTGAATAATTGTTAATTTATGATACACCTTAGGTACACCTGGTACCTTCGATTGTTGATCGGCTGGTACACTGTGTGTCAACTGAGTGGTGCACTCTGCTAAGCCACTGGTCCCGAACCTCTCCCCAAACGTTACTTCTCGAGGAAGTTGTGTTCTAATGGTTAGACACTCTGATTTGTAACCCAAAGGTTGTGGGTTTGAGTCTTGGGCCAGCAGGGATTGTAGGTGGAGGGAGTGAATGTACATAGCACATAGTCAACTAAATGAATGTAACATGGCTAAAATGAATGCACTTTTGGAAGTTGAATGTTCGGGAAATATCATTTTGGATTTTTTTTTGTTTTTTTAATGTGATATTGTTGTTCATGCTCTTGTTCACGATTAAATTTTCTTTTTATTGCAGTAATTCATATAAAATATTAGTACTGAGATCAGTAAATTCAGAGGCTGTCATGTTTGGTTCAAACATGTTGTGTATTTTCAACAGTTTCAATGTTAATATTTTTTTTTTTTTAATTATTGATTAAATGGATTTATTGCATGGAAAAAAAAAACATTAGTGTCATTGATTTATTGATTTTTTTTTAGAAAAAGGTATAAAATTTGATAATTAATCTTTGAAAATCTAAATCTGAATTGGAATTTTAAACTATATTATAACCTAAAGGTAGGATGTGAAAGTTTGAAGCAGAAAATAGTGGTTTTCATCTTGCCACTCACTAACCACAGGGTGAAGTCATGGCCTAGTGGTTAGAGAGTTTGACTCATAACATTAAGGTTGTGGATTCGATTCTTGGGCCAGCAATACCACGACTTGAGCACTTTTTAATCTGTAGAATGACAGTTTATAATTGTTTCTGTTTAATTGTTGTTCCATTCAGCTGTTCCTTTTTTTCAGGTGTGTTTGATGAGTCCGTGTCAGTGAAGGAGGGAGAATCTGTCACTCTACACAGCGGTCTTACTGGAATAGAGACAGATGATGTGATACAGTGGAGGTTTGGCCCCCAAGGCACCCTCACAGCTCAAATCAACAGAGCAGCCAATGAGAGCATTACATATGATGATGTTCTTGAAGGGAGATTCAGAGGTAGATTGAAACTGGACAATCAAACTGGAGATCTTACCATTAGAAACATCAGAACTGAACACTCTGGACTTTATGAAGTAACCAGCAGCAAACATAGGTTAAACAAGATATTTAATATCAGTGGTGAGTATTATTTTAAACATTGTAATTAGCTTCTACTTTAGTGTTCATGTGCCTAAAAATGGCCATGAATAGCAGCATATCTGTAATGATTATTTAGTCGTAGAACTGTTTCTTTTTTACCTCACACAGGTGTTGCAGTACCTATTATTGTTTGTTCTCCAGTTGTGCCTGTAGATGACGTGAAGTCGGTGTCAGTGCTGGTGGGAGATTCAGTCACTCTACACACAGATCTTACTGAAATACAGAGAGATGATGAAATACAGTGGAAGTATGGACAGCAGAAATCTCCTGTAGCTGAAATCAATAGAAAGGCTAGAAAAATCTCTACATATGATGGACCTGATGGGAGATTTAGACACAATCTACAGCTGGACCATTGTACTGGATCTCTGACCATCAGGAACATTGGAATCAGTCACTCTGGACTCTATGAAGTGGACATCAGTACCAGCAGTAGCAAACACACCATACACAAGTCATTCATTGTCATGGTCAGCGGTGAGAAGCTTGTGTATTTCATGTTTTTGAAACTGACAGTAATAACAAAGTCACCTGCCATAGTATTTAATTCCCTATTGTAACTGATATCTTGCTTCTCAAACAAGAAAAACGATACAGAATTATCCTTTCCTACAAAATGTGCTTTGTTTGTGCTTTGATGCTGTCAGATATTGAAAATGCAATATTGTTTGTTACCACAGGTGAAATTAAGTCCGAGACAGTGAAGGAGGGAGAATCAGTCACTCTACGGACTGGTTTTACTGAAGTACAGATTTATGATTCCATGACATGGATGTTTGGGGACACTGTCCTTGCTGTAATCAATAAAGGAGCTCAGCTTTATGATGATGATGAAAGATTCAAAGACAAGCTGCAGCTTGACAATCAAACTGGATCTCTGACCATAACAAAATGCACAATCCCAAACTCTGGACTCTATGAACTGAAGATCCACAGAAACAGACAAAATGTATTCCAGAGATTCAGTGTTACTTTCAGTGGTGAGTCAGTCTTTTGACTGTGAAACATATTATTTTGAATAGTCAAACATAACTTCAAATTGTTTTATGTTTCTTTATTGTTTGTTTCACTTTATTAAAATTAATAGTTTTATTAAATGATGCTATTGATTAAAGTTGAGGTTGCACTTTATTTTACAGTATGTGTACTAACATGTACTTATAGTGTACTTATAGTGTATTTATCTAAGAAAGTTCTGATAATACAAGGTAACTACATGGGGTAGGGTTAGGTTTAGGGCTAGGTTCAGGGTTAGTACCTAGTTATTACATAGTTAATGTAATTACTATAATAAGTACATAGTACTACATGGGGTAGGGTTAGGTTTAGGGGTAGGTTCAGGGTTAGTACATAGTTATTACATAGTTATTGTAATTACTATAATAAGTTCATAGTACTACATGGGGTAGGGTTAGGTTTAGGGGTAGGTTCAGGGTTAGTACATAGTTATTACATAGTTATTGTAATTACTATAATAAGTACATAGTATGTACATGAGGAACAGGACTGTAGAATAAAGTGCTACCAAAGTTGATTACACTTATGTTCTCACCAATATTGTGAGTATTTGTATTTCTTTTATTTATTAATTTTATATTAGTGTGTATAATCTTTTCAGTTAGCCCCTATAGCTAAGACAGTAAAAAACAACTAATGCACTAATGCACTGATCATTTGTGTCAGTTATCTATGAACATGTCGACGAGAGCCTGTAGCGTGTAGTAAGATTTAACATCTGTAATCTGCAGTTACTGCTTTTAAGGTTGTTTCCCTCAAACAATACAAAAAAGAAGATAAACGTAATATCTGAAATTGCATTAAAGGGTGATTTAGGATTGACATAAAACAGAAACAGATTCATGTAAACTAAGTTTTAGCCAAATGCAAGTGTTATAGTCAGATTTATTGATTCCCACTAATGACTGTCTCTCTTTGTCTTCACAGTACCAGGTTCATCAGACAAAACAACGTGGATAGTTAGTACTATTCTGCTGGTGTTTGGAGCTGCAGCTGCAGCTGCTTGTGTGATTTACTGTATCTGCCTAAAACGTAAAGTAAATCATATTACAGCTAATACAAGCAAGGGTAAGGCAATTGGCTTTTTTCTGAATTATATGGAAATTTAAAGGTGTAAATATGTTTATATTATGTGGCCAGTTGCATAGACTTCTTAGATTAGTCTTGTAAGCTATTCATATAATTTTTTCTTCAAGAATGGTCAAAACAATTCTAACATCAGTTAAATAAGGTAACTGTCTTATTTGGATCTGATTATTGTTAGTTGGTCAGAGTAGTTCTCAAGGCTCAGTCTTCACTTACCAGCCAGTTTTATAGGTTTGCACCAGCCATTCATAAGTTAGTACCTAAATTAGATCATAAAGTCCGTTGTAGATGCTTAGAAACAACTAAACTAGTTTGTAACTACCTCTGCCCCATTTGTTCTTAAAATAGCTGGCAGGTCCTAAAGTAGCCATATTATATGGCCATAGCCATATAATAAGATTTCAATCAGGACCATTTCCGTCATGTATATTTATGACAATTATAATTGCATACAGTTAGTGTTGGCGGTATGGTTATGTTTTGGGCAACACTCTACACGCCTGTCCATGCAGCCATGCTTGGACAGAGCAGGGAGAGCAGCAAGACAAACATACATACAGGGATACATATATAATTTCAATTCACAATTACAATTACGTGAGTTGTAAACAAAATGTGATAGAGGCTGCTTCCAATGAAAAGACTATAAAGAAAGAACAAGTTAGATCGGATTACAGGTTCAATTGGTGGAGTTGGGGTTGGAGCAGGGAGTTGATTGCAAGAGGTAGGGCTGTGCAAAAAATCGAATGTGATTTTCATGCATATCTCATCAGTAAAGACGCTCCTGTAATTAGAAGTATATCTCCAGCATGTGCGTTCAGATCGGGGTTGCCAGGTTTTCTCAACAAATCCTGCCCTGTTGCTTCTCAAAACTAGTCCAAAACTAGTCCGCAATTCCAAGAGGTTCCCAGAAAAAAAAAAATTTGCTTCCCGGGTTTAAAATATACGTTTTGTTTTTTGGCATGGTTGTCTTGGTAAAATTCACATTTTAGGGGCTAAATATCACGTTATTGGTATTGGGATTGCTTCAAACCGCGGACATGAAAAACAACCGCAGACTTGGCAACACTGGTTCAGGTGGAGCGGCAGTTACTACACAGAGCCGTAGTCTACCGACAACTAACACAAAATCGCTTTCAAAATCGACAAAGAATCGCCTGCGATTTTAACATCGATTTTGTGTAGATTGTCAGTGAATTACGACTCGATGCCAACCAGTGTTGCCAAGTCTGAGGTGGTTGTTTTTCATGTCCGCGGGTCACAGCGACCCCAATACAAATAACGTGATATTTAGCCCCTAAAATGCGATTTTACCAAGGCAACCCTGTTAAAAAAACGTATATTTTAACCCCGGGAAGCAATTTTTTATCGGGAAACCTCCTGGAAACACAATTGGGCTAGTTTTGGACTATTTTTGAGAAGCAACTGGGCAGGATTTGTTGTGAAAACCTGGCAACCCTGATCTGAACGCACGTGCTGGAGTTATACTTCTAATTACAGGAACGTCTTTACTGATGAGATGTGCATGAAGATCACATTAGATTTTTTGCACAGCCCTAGCAAGCAGCAATGCGATTGAAGAGACACTGAAGAATGGGAATTTAAAAAGACCGCAGGTGATAGGTGTCAAGACTGGATTGGTACACGTCAGGAACAGCTGACTGTCAGCTGATGCCACACGACTAACGTGGCCTGACTGAACTAACGCGATGCTCGATGTTTATGATTAAAGATCCAACATCAGCCTTGAAATATGTTTAAATGCTGCGAATTTCAATTTATCCTTGATTGTTGCTTCGTTTTCCTCATGTGATTAATGATAAATAAGCTTTTCTAAAAAAAATGATACTACTTTAACGTGAATGACATTCAGAAACTGTATTTGAAATTAATAATGAACAATAAAAAAGATACAGATAAGATTTTATTTAACACACACAATACGGAGCGATGAGCACAGAAGTGCGCTGTGTAGATTATGTTCTTGCTGAAGAGCCACTAACAAAGTAATCAAAGTCACATAATGTTCTCTATCAACATTTAACAAGTCTAAATGACAGCATTATTATACTGTATATGTATGAAGTACTAAAGTATTTTTGACTTTTTAATGTGATTCATTCAGTTTGCCATTTTGTTCAAATATTTAAGGTCAGATGCATCCATAAATATTTAGTTTATATGTAGAATTGCTAAATTTAATGGTGTAATGCAAGAATAATTTGTAGTGCATAACTTGGAGTTTAGTGCCCCTTTATATCAAAATTAAACTAAGTTGTAACTTATGCACAGCTGGTGCAGCCGACCTCTGGCCACAGGTTTCAAACACCAAACTGTTGTGTGTGTGTGTGTGTGTGTGTGCTTTATGACTGTCATGTTGAAGCTGGTATGGTTCTAGCTGGTCTTTTGGCTGCATGGTTTAGAGTGATCTTGGCCACTTTGGGGCTGATTATGAATTGAGCCAACTTTTTTTTTGTTTTCTTTTTTTTTAGAAGGGCCGCTCAGCCGTCAGGACAAAGAGAATGGGACTTTGGATGCCCTTTTTCCAAAAGGCGGTAAGATCCTTTAGGGTTTTCAAGTAATGTCTGTAACAAACTTTGGTTAAAATTGGACTATCTACTTAGTAGCAGTAGAAACTGACTGCAGATTGAGGTAGCTCGCTGGATGAAACTTTCAGACGCAAACAGCCCATAACAAACTGGATGCGTGTTTCTTTATAGCTTTTCCTAGCTGGCAGAAACAAACAAACAAACAAAATTCTTCCAATGTCCCCTTTAAACAATAAGAAACGCAGAGCAATGGCTTCAGGACATCCCAAAGTCTTAGATTATGAATATTCATGAAGTGTCAGAATGTTTTATTTATATAGTGTTTTGCTGTGAGTATGAATGTAATTTAGTGTACAGAGGGTTTATTAATCAGTCGCTGATTAATAATCGTAAGTGCAGAGGCATTGTGTGCGCCGTGTAAATATGATGATTACAGTCATTTTCGACTAACTGCTAACATGCATTTACTCATCTTACTTGCACAAAACAGGTTCAGCATTCCCCAAAATGAATATTGGACAAACCTGTAATATTTAAATGTTAAATAACAAGAATTTTATTTATTTTATTAACCTGATGTCTTTGCTGCTTGCCTTCAGTGGTCCAGTTCAACCATAGTACAGTTATAAGCAAAAATGACTTTAACTAAACATCACATGTTTAAACATGTTTTATTTATGTTGAACTTCTTTTGCATCCTCTTCGTTATGCAATCCAGAACAGATGCAAAGCTGAAAGTTTTGTTTGAGCTTTTTGAATTTACATTTCCTATTCATTTAAGTTTTTGGTGTGAAAGGGCTTTTACATTTGCCAACAAACAAACAAGCCCAGACCAGATGAGAAAGTTTAATGCAAAAGTAATTATTTTACATAAAACAATAACATAATTACTTATTTAGGGAGTAACACGATATTGTAATGCATTACTTTTAAAATGAACTTTTCCCAGCACTGAGTAAATCCATTCATTATTCCTCTCATGTGGACTCATGGGATAGTAAAGTATTCATCATATGCACACTTAAAAGTCTCATAAGGAGTAATGGACATCCTTTGGAAAATTTTGTCTAAACTTTTTATATGAGTATTGAGAATTTGGACCTACTACTTTTGCCTATACTATATATTATGGAAGTATACTTTAATAAGTATGCTTTTAATAACAAATGATGTGCAGGGAACACTTATGTGTTATTTGGAGTTACCTAACACATGCAATACTGATGAAACTCACACATGAAAATCTAAAAACATATATGAAATAAAGAGTCTAGAGTACATCAAAATAAAACCAGTAAACTAGTACAGACTCTACAAAAAAAAAAAAAAAAAAAAAAAAGAAAACGGTCAAAATGTAAATGAAGTAAAAAAAAAAAAAAAAAAAAAAGTGAAAATATTTATCTGATCTTAAACCAAATTTACATAAACAGTTACGTCTAACAGATTAGTGAATTAATGCTGTGTTTATTACAGTAACTGATCATACATGAATACAAAACTATGATTATTCTAACACAGACCACAACACACATGGGAACTGAGCTGTTTGACTTGTATAAAATATTTATGGTTACATTTACATTCATATAATGAGATGCTAAGTTAATTTGGGTTATTGAGCATTGCAAATGCTGCTTTTTAATATGGTTTGTTTTCTTGCTCTTAATTCTGCTTTGTATTTTCCTGTTTCTGTGTTGCTGTGACAGATGGAATAAAGTCAGTGTCAGTGATGGAGGAAGAATCTGTCACACTGAACACTGATGCTGAACTACAGACAGGTGATGAGGTTCTGTGGATGTTTGGAGACAAAGACACTGTCATAGCTAAAACCAAAGGAGGGACCAGAGAGACCACCACATCTAATGGACCAGATGGGAGATTCAGAAACAGACTGAAGCTGGATCATCAAACTGGATCTCTGACTATCACAAACACCAAGACTGAACACACGGGAGAATATAAACTAAAGATCACCAGAAGTGGAAATGTCTCATTGAAGTTATTCAGTGTTACTCTTTCAAATGAATAATGATTTCATTTTAGATTATAGATCAGGGTTGCTTGTTCTTTTTCCACAGAGACCTAGCTTCGGTTTAGTTTAGTCCGACCCTAATCAGTGGTGGCTTTAAACCATTTTTTAGCCAGTAAAGATACTGGTTTGGCACTTATTTTGGCCACCACTGTAGAACAAACGTTTTTTAATGGTTGCAAGGTAAGAAAAAGTTAGCTAATCCAAATGCAGCACATGATAGACACTATTCAATTTGGAACACAGCAGATGAGCACAGGGCTCGCAAACCTCAGTTCTGGAGAGCCACAGTCCTGCAGAGTTCAGCTCCAATACACCTGAACAAGGTCTGAAGGGTTACTACAAAGCTACAGGCCGGTGAGGTTTTATGAAGTTAAAGCTCATGTTTACAGGACTGAAGTTCACCACACATGTACCAGCAGATTAATGTAATTTCTGTGTCTCTGTATTTGTAAATAGTTTATTGTGTGTACAAGTATAGAAGAGGAAAGGCGTTTGTTGTCTTCAGTGCATTACAGTTGAGAACCTTCCACTGTCTTACTGTTACATTGTCAAGAGCAGTTACGGTATGGACTATTTTCACAGGATTGTGATGAATCATTTCAACAGTCAAGTTTTTTAAATATTTTAATTTGAAAAATAATAATAATCTGTGTTCATTTCTAAAACAAAACTTTTTATTTATTTTTTTACATTTTTTTTTTTAAAGGTACATTTGCCAGTACATGATTCATCAACACATCTGTAATGCATTAATAATATTTTCAGTATTTTTCAACACTATCATACATAAACTTTATTGTGTAATGTTACAACATGTGTTGGTTTAGTTAAAACTAGCTTAAAGAAAGCAATATGTTACTGTTGTTCGTAATGAATTTATATCTGGGAGGATTTTTCAGTCATTTGTGTTTTACATTTGACTTTTGATTAATTTAAAAACAAAAAAGCACACGCACATTATGCACATGTTGGTTTGAGACTATTTTTCTGAGATTTATTTGATGGAGTTTGCCATTGAGACATCAATTAAGGGCTATAAAATGCTCTTTTAAATGTTTTCAGAAAAGTAATTTTAGTGTTGGAGCTTAAAATACAGTCACATGCTAAACTCCTCAAATATAATCATAATCTAGAAAGTGTGGCACCAGCAATAGCAAGGTCATGTGTTAGATTTTCAGGAAAAGCAAGAACTGGTAAAAATGTGAATGTGTACATTGGATGCAGTGTAAGTCACTTTGGATAAAAGCATCCCCAAATATGTAAATGTAATGTCATGTTAATGTAAATATCAATACAGAAACTTTAAGCACTTAGAATGTTTAGAAATGAGTTTCATGAGTCATTTCTGTGTTATAGCTAAAATATTGTCAAGACTGTATGGCAAATCGTTGTATATTCATGTGATATTAAAAAGCTGGAATATTGGAGTATTTTTGTCATTTTTTTATAAAAAAAAAAAAAGGTGAACTCCTGGTTAGAACAAAATACACATCCTTCTAGTGCAAGCGATCTCAAAGGGTTCTGGGAACCCTGATGGTCTGTGACTCAGAGTCAGGAGATCTGCAAAATAATATTAGGTTTGTATGATGTGGAAAGTGTGGCATCCTGTCATTAAATAAAATAGAATTTAGCAAATCTTGGTGTTAGTAAAAGTACACACCCTTCCAGATGTTTCTGTCTGTTCATTGTTTGAGTGTGAGTGATCTCATCTGTCCTTCCTCTCCCCTTGTGTTTTCACCCCTCTCTGTTCTCTGTTCTTGTATCTCTTTATGTCAGTGTTTAGTTTAGGGTTAAGTGTGTCATTAACTGAACGTTGAAGAGTCCCACTGCCAGTTTTATTCCTTATATGTCCAGTATTTCCCGATCATATATGTGCCTTATATAACTTGTTGTTTTGGCTCTTATACAGCACATACAGTATGTAATCTGTATCTTATTGGTTGAAAGGGCTGTACCACCCTTATTATATCATTATATATACCCCGTTGTAAAACATTAAACATTTGAAGTGAAGGTATAGTTAGATGTTGTGTCTGTTGTGCCTTTTCTTCCCAAGGGCCGTGAACACTTTTGGAGGACTGAGAAAACTTTGATGGCGACGAAAAAGAATGGGATAATTTTCCTTTTTACTAATTAACACTTGGATAAATGATTCAAAGTAGCGTGGTACAGGTGACGAAATCACTATATGTGACATTTAGTTGTCACTGGATATTGGTAGGAACATGTCATAAATGTCATAATAAAGCCCTTAATAAACATAATGCTATTGATTTAGAAATACCTTTGGATAAAACTGAAATGAGTCCAACATAAAAGCATGAACAGTAATCAGGTAGAGCTGTTTCAATATGCCTCAAACATTGAAGAAAACCATGAAAAATTATGAAACAATTGACATAAATGGTTTCTATGCCACCAAATGGCTTTCTTTAAACAGGCATCACCTTTATGGGACATGTAGTGGCACGCTACATTATATGAGTGTGTGTGTGTGTGTGTGTGAGAGAGAGAGAGAGAGAGAGAGAGATCTTCATAGCCTTTTCACTCAAAGAGTAACACTGAAGACCAATTATTAGACCATGTACTGTACACATGGTACTGCTAAAAAAAACTGTAATTTCCTTATAAACAATGAATAACCATTTACATGCATTCCACTTACAAAATACATTTGACACTTTTCACAAACTGTATGGAGATCTTAAAGGTCTCTTTCCAGTTGACATCTTGAAATTGTGATCTCCAAAAAACCAATGGTTAAAGGAACACTGAAGATTTGGCAAATCGTTCTAAGATAATCATTATTCATTGTTTTTCCTTTTATATAAACAAATTAATTGCATTAAATGAGCTAAGTTTCCTGTATTTACCAAACCTTTTTTAGAACAGACATCAGTCATATGGGTCAATTTTAGTCTTGCCCACCATGGCATGGTTATGCAGTATTTGCATTGGAATTTTTGTGAGCAAGGGATTTTCTGACATGTATAAATGCAGAATAACAGCATATTGGGGAATGAATGCTCACGAATCCTCTCATAACAAACAAAGAATAGCATGTGTAAATAACAGAGTAACAATTATTTTGCGCAGCACTTTGAATGCACAAAAATTAAAGGTTTTGTTTAATTCATTGGAATACAATATTAATGTTTTGCCTTCATTTGATTACCAGATTTTTTTTTTAAAAACACAACACAGAATAATAATAATAAAAAAAAAAATACATAAAAGAAAAAGATCATTTCATAGGGCCCTATTATTGTATATATAAAAATAATAAATTACGTTAATTTGAATTATGAATTCAGTGAATTCAATTAATTGGATATGTTTTTGATTGCACTATTAACTTTCAACTGCTTTGTCTTCAGCTCTTTCTGGAAAGTTCTGATGCTCCTGCTTCTTTAGAGTAGTATTCTTGTTGTGAACACTAGAGAGTGCTAATCTAACAGTGTGACCTATTATATTATATCCGGTTTAGCATGGCCTTGTTAGCAAGCAGGACCTGATTTTACCAAGTGCAACATTCCTGGATCAACATCTTTGTTGACCCTGGAACAACATTGTGATTAACCAATCAGATTCGAAGAACCAGTTTATAGTTTTGGTGAAGTTTAGGTATACAATCAGTGTTTGGTGCTAGTACATCAATGTCTTTTATCAAACATTTTCTCTGATTTTAGAGATTTATTCATGGTTAGGGTTAGGTTTAGGTGTATGGTCAATTAATTTTAAAATGTTCACATCTGATGTTTACATCAAAACACATCTCAGCTCAATAAAATTAGGAAGTGCATGTTAGCAAAGATGCTGTAATTATAAAATGTTTGCAGACAAAAAAAAAAAAAAACCTTCTTTCCATTTCCATTCCATTAAATTACATGTGTCTGATGAACTCATGCAACGTGTATTATATTAATGGTGAAAAAACAAAACAAAAAAAACCCACCTTTTATAGCATACAGTACCATAAAGTTTTACAACTTGCAGTGAGTCAGGTGTTACATTCATACTTCAAACTATTTTGTTTTAATCCCTGATGTTGACAGGTAAAAAGTTCTTCAGAAAAAAAAAAAAAAAAATGTAGCCAGTTTGAAAATAACTACTGAGACTAACACCACTGATCTTTTTAGAGAGAGAGACAGATGCAGATGCCATAGAATATCCTTTTTGATATTTCACTTACATAGGGCTATTTTCATATTTTATCTAATGTAACAGCTTGTTTTGACAATAGTTTTTTTTTGAAGCATCTGCATTTATAGAAGCAGCAGTTAATTTCAGATTACAAACAAGGAAGTTAAATTGCGTAAGTGCATTCAAAGGTTTGCTGTTCATTCACACCCCATCCCGCCCACACACACTATTCACATGCTGACACTCACCACAAATGTCCAGTTATAGATTTGCATGCATAAGTTGTTTGTCCACCAGAAGATGAAAGCCCTTTTCTTTCCAAAGCCAGAGAAATCCAAGCAGGTTTTATTGTGACTGCAGCTGCTTAAGTGTCAAATGCATTACACACGGCAATAAAAACACCCAAATCATCCGTCTGCTGATAATATTTGTGACAAAATCATCATTTTGCAGACTACATTATTCTTGTTTGTGTATTTTTAGTTTGCATTTACATCATCTTGGTAAGCAGTAAGCAAGGGTGCGAACAACGCTGCATTATACCGTCATTCATTTGCCAATGTAAATAGTTAATGTTTACATAATTGAATGTATAAAAGCAATAAACCAGTGGATTACAGTTAATTTATAACAGCTAAGGGGCGTTGTTAATAGGCACGAAGCGGTGTGGTTGCCAAACAACACACAGGCATAAATAAAGGTGTACTGTATGTTTGTAAAATAATTTACAACAGCTTCGAATGTGGCTCAACCAATCAGGGTCAAGGACATTTTTGAAGCATGCGTCATTTTTTTTTTTTCAGCATGAGACATGTTTTATTGACCTAATTAAGTGATTAACTCTTTCCCTGGCAGAGTTTTTTTTTTTTTAGGTTGCAGTACATGTGGATTATATTCAGTGGAATAAGCAAAGCATAGATGCAGAAGAATGAATCAATCAGCACTCCCAAATCTTGCACGTCCTTTCCCACTTCCTGGATTGACATTTCGTTAACATTAGGCAGTTTTGATTTATATGCTGTTTATTACTTATAGTATTATTATTTTTCATATGCATATGCTTACATATTAGAATGCTTATTTGTGTGTCTTCATCGCCTGTGTTTTTTGATCGGAAGATTCTACTCTCATTCAGAAGTATGTAATATTGTCCCCAAGCGTATAACAGTGAAAACACGGAAAGCTATAAAATCTTGTCTTTGGAGGGGAAGCGTTTTCTAATAAAAAGATCAAAAACATTATACAATCACATGTAATTTAAGAGTAAGTAAATATTTAACTGAATATATCCCTAAAAATAACATGTATAACACATTTCAGATGAGTTTCATCTGAAGACTAACAAAGTAACACTGCTGCATGTAAAAGGATTGAAAAGAAAAAAATTTGCAGAAAGACTATAACAGACTATAACAGATTATAAAAAGGTTTATAATCTGTTGTCTTTCTAGCTTACATGGAAACTGTACTGACTGTAATTGCAACATTAATGAGGAATTCGATCATCTTTTTGTGACAATGCCTGCATACACCACCTCATCCTCCTGTTTGACTCCCTAAAAGATACGAAGAAATCAGGAGACACATGTCAGATCTGCACATTAGCTTTTAAAACTGCTGCCAAAGTGCATTGTTTGCTAACATATCAAATATTTAGTGTGCTAGTCTTCAGGGTGCTAAGTTGTGCTGGGCAGTATGATCCAAAAACTGTTAACATGTTTGTCACATTGGTTTTCTGAAGACCTCAGTTTCCGGTGAGACAGTTTAACACACTGAACTATGCCATGTTAATTATTAGAAGTGTTTTTCCAGTTGTTTTGTGAAGTTGAGAGGTCTGTATCTGACCCTGACCATGTATATTTTTCAAAACTAAACTTCAAATCAAAACTTATTAACTATTGAAGCTAAGGGTGGGCGCTTTTACTTTTTCTGTTGAAAATAAGGTTGTTATAATATCAAAATGAAGGAGAAATAATAATAATGCCACATAATCTAAAATGCTGTATAGTCTTCACTGTATAAGATACAGATTAATGCTTATTAAAGCTACTAGAATCATTCAGTCAAGAGCAGTAAATGCTGGGCTGCTGTCACTTTAAGACCTAATGCATGGATCAAAAAAAATGAATACACATTTAATTTTCTCCCAACGTTTTTTACTTGAATATTTGCCATGAATTAAATTATGACTAAAACTATGTGCAAGCACTTTAGGTGCAAATAGCCTACACTGTTAAAAAAAAAAAACTGTCAAATTTACGGTAAAATACCAGCAGCTGTGGTTGTTTTTTCTATCATGATTTTGGTTAAAAAAAATACGTTGTCTATTGTAAAATTTAGGGGTTACAAAACCAGTATACCGTATTGTCTTTACAGATTCCACATTTTTTTCACGGTATTTCCTGGCAACCACAGCTGCCTGTATTTTACCATAAATTTGAAAGTTTTTTTGAACAGTGTACCAAATTGAATTCTTTTAGTTTTTTTTTCTTTTTCTTGTGTGTGTGTCTTTTAATGCCGCTCTTTATCTAGCATGTGTTTTTGTCACTCTAGCATGTGAGTAACTTCAAGCTGTACTGTGCTAAGTGGATATATTTACAGTGATATGTGAATATAAACAATATATTAAAATCTCCTAACTGACACTATGCATCACTGTCACA
Source organism: Carassius auratus (assembly GCF_003368295.1). Lineage (NCBI taxonomy): Eukaryota > Metazoa > Chordata > Actinopteri > Cypriniformes > Cyprinidae > Carassius > Carassius auratus. The sequence goes on along the minus strand of NC_039264.1, from coordinate 29,504,414 downwards.
GTCAGGGCTGTCGAAATGGTCTTGTACATGTAATTTAAACTAAAAATAAGAATTATTATAGCTATCATATGTATTATTATTATTATTTTTAATTATTGTCATTGTTTTTATTATAACAGAAAGAAGAGGGGAAGGAAGGTTGTGGGACATCAACATCTAATTAAAAAATATTCATTAATGACACAGTTATAAATGATCTTACCGGTTTCTGTGCTTTTTGTTTGTGGAATGTTGGTTCAGCGTAAGTGATCTCTTCATTACCAGTCTGATCTGTTCCTACAACAATCATTAAATCAACACAAATCAACAACATTAATGTTTTATTATTATTTGAATACTTTTACAGATGTGTCATCAATAGGATACTCTTACCTAATCTTACGTGTCTCCTGTAGATCCAGTAGATCGCGACTGCTGCTACAATCAACAGAAATCCAGCCACAGCAGCAGAAATCAACACTATCTGAGATTCAGAGCCTGGAGAATATGAAGTAGAGTTTGAAGTAGAGTGTGGACCTGGTGTCACAACGGCTAAAGAAGAGTCATTAATGTGAGTAAATATATGCTATTTCAGAAGAAGCTTTTACAGTCACAAGATTTTTTTAGCATTCATATACCTGGACATGGTTGACAGAGTTTGCTGATGTCCAGATGTGTGGTCTGGTTTGTGATGGGATTGTTGATCACACAGCTGTAGCTGTTTTTCTCCTGATATTCCACCTCCAGAGGTAGAGAGAGACTGATGCTGAGATCAGACACACTGATGCTGGACAATAAACTGTTTCCTTTGTACCAGGAGAGAGTCACATGACCCACATTCACCACTGAACACACCAGTGAACAATTCTGCTGTGATGAAGAATGATGATGATGAACATTGTGAAGTGTTACTGCTGATGACAGGAACAGGAAGATAAGCTGAAATGAAGAGAATAATTTAGGGAGTAGTTGACAAGACATTGCTTCTTGATATATTGTTCAGTAATCTGTCTCTAGGGTCACTTCTTCTTTTATCATGCTCAAATATTTTGTATTTATAGTTAATGTCTTGCTATTAATTTGTGACTTATTTAAATCTTAAAGTTATGCATTTTATATCATAATTTGCATTATAACACTGCAAACTTACAATAATGCTTGCTTATTTTAAAATATATTAAAGTGAACTATATGTTGAGTGTCAGTTCTACGGGTTGGTTGCCATAAGAAATAGATTTAAACATTAAAATATTAATATTTACTTATATCGAACAATGAATGAGACACAGCAAACATTTATTACTTTGTACGCGTTCATGTGACTTCAGTAAAGCTGCTGTTGAAGCAAAGAGTTTTGTGAAAGATGCTATGCAAATATAATTAACCCAAATTTCACTTTTCATTAAAAGTAAATAGAATTAGGTATTTGTGATTCTTTTTATTTGTTTATTTCTTATTTTGTGTATTTTGTATTCTAGTATATAAGGGCAGACAACAAACACAATGAACTTTTCATAGTTTGTGAAAGGATGCATTAGAGACCAGTTTGTAAATGTAATTACAGTGTTATATTCTTGTGTATCTGTATCTGTATTCATTCTTGTAAGCTGTGGGAGTGACAGAGGACCATCAGATATTTTGGAAATTAACTTCAAATCATGAAAGTTAAGCCACTGATAAGAAACCCATATTAAGATTAGTTTTTCTAATAAATATTAGACAGAACAAGCACAACTGTAGCTGTGACTCACCATAGACAGTAAGATTGAATCTGTATGTGGTTGTTGGTTTTGTGCCTTTGATGATTACTGTATAATTTCCAGAGTCTGTTGTTCTGGTGTTTGTGATGGTCAGAGATCCAGTCTGATTGTCCAGCTTCAGTCGGGCTCTGAATCTCCCATCAAGAACATCATCATATGTGGAGACAGTTCCATCCTCTTTAGTGATTAGAGCTATAGATGTCGCTTGACGTCCAAATGTCCATGTTATCACATCAAGTTTCTGTAGTTCAGTAACATGAGTCTGTAGATCGACTGATTCTCCCTCCGTCACTGACTTCACTTCATCTTCAACACCAAACACTGGAGAACAGACAGAGTTTATTTTCAGTCACTATTAAAGGTTCTTGTTAAAGTTAAATAAATGACTTGGTTTAATCAAGGATTATCTTTAATCTTGTAGTTTTGAAATGATCACATGCTTTCTTCTTGACTTTGACATTAAGTGAGTCTCTGAACACTGTGGTAAAGTGAACTCTTATTTTTCTTCAGAAAAGTGACCATTTGAGCTGATTTTCGTCTAGTTGATCTCAGGTCAGACTGTGTGTGAAGGACCTTTATCTCCTGCTCTTGTTGAACTTAAACCTCAGAAGTGAAATAAAGCTGCAGACGTTACAAGAAAAAAAACACAGACTGAGTACATTTAATTGGACATCAACCTCTCTGGTGATGATTTTAGGCGAGTAGAAACAATATTTTTTATTTAATCATTAGACCAGTGTGACAACAACATGCTTTATATGAAGTTTTATATAAAGCATTGCAAAGATATACATAATCCTCCTCATCAGTCATGATTTTATAGTCTGTGTGAACACCATTTGTGTTAGTTCCCCAAAAATCTATGAACGAGAAACACATCTCTAAATTTCACCTTTCTATTGCTCTATTTTCACAAGGGGCATTTTTTTTTTGTTCTTCTGCTGTTGTCATTTATTGTTTTATTTATCCCATTTATTTTATCAATGTAAGATTATTTCATGTTCAACATAATCCATATATAGAGACTGCACTCTACACAGCAAAATCTCCAGTGTTAATTTAACACCCTGAGTGTAGAGTCTGTGGACTCATATAAACACTGAAGTAGTGTTAAAAGTAAAACACTGAAGCAGAGTTGAAGTTAATGAGATAATTAAGAAGTTAATTGAGTTATGATTGAGCATTATTGAAGACACCTGATGTTAACAAGCAGAATCACCAAACGAGAAATCACAATTTGTGTGTCACCATTATAGTGGTCAGTGTTTGCTTTAGTTGGGATCTTGGCTTGTGGCTTTTTAATTAAAAAATGTTTCACAAAATGTGATGATTACGTTTTAATGTAATCGTTGTTTGACCTGAGTTACTGAACTAATTTATAGTGTTTTCTATAAATAAAACTTCCATTATTGATTGTAACAACTTTGATTCCACAATGAAAGCATCTGCATTTTCTATTCATTTTGTAGCCATTGCAAGTTTTTTTTTTTTTTTTTTTTTTTTTTTTATAATCAAGGAGTCTTTTTTTAGGCACATACAGATAACAAGAATCAGCGTATGAATCTCAACAACGGTGACAAACAACATATTCAGATAAACCGATCTACTCTGAACATCACAAAACTAGATACTAAAAATTCACATAAAAACAGCAAAATAAAATATAGTTAGAATAAAAAGTTAAAAAGACCGTTCAGCTCATAATTTATTCAGGCCGCAATGCATGATGGGAGCCATGGGTGAGTTTTTATTGGCTACAACATGCTTTTTTGATGGTCACCGTTGTTGTGATGCTCACACTGATTCTTGATGTCTGTGTGTCTAAACTAAATATTTTTTCTTTATGTAGAACTAAGTTTGAAAAACATGTCATATTATGCCAAAAATGATGGATTGCTATCTCTGTTTTTCCCTCTTAATTTAAGCTCTTAAAACTTAATTCAGATCACTACATGACAATTAGTTCAAACCACAATCAATAGCACACATGATTGCCTTTGCTCTGGTCTGTATGTTATAATTCTGTTACCACAGCAACACAAAGTCTAAAGTAAACATTTGAAGGTTCAAGATCCCAACTAAAGCAAACACTAACCACTATAATGATGACACACAAATTGTGATTTTTCTCGTTTGGTGATTCTGCTTGTCAACATCAGGTGTCTTCAATAATGCTCAATCATGACCCAATTAATTTCGTAATTATCTCATTAACTTCAACTCTGCTTCAGTGTTTTACTTTTAACACTGCTTCAGTGTTTATATGAGTCCACAGACTTTACACTCAGAGTGTTAAATCAACACTGGGGATTTTGCTGTGTACAAGATACGTTCAGAACAATATATCTAGTACAAAACAAAAGAGCTAAATTAATACAAATACAGCTACACTGTCAGAAATAGGGGTACAGAAGGAGTCCATTTCTGTCCCCCAAGGTACAATCTACACTAATGTACCCCATAGGGCTTATTATTGGACCTTAAGGTACATGTATGTACCTTTTTGAGGGTCAAAAAGGTACATATATGTTCCCAAACATTAAAAGGTACATATATGTACCGTTTCTTTTAAAGGTTAAGGTACAATTTGTAGAGCCAGCCCTGATTGGCTGCTTGAATCTCAATTTAAAAGAACGTCTGGTTTCTTCTGTTTCTTTCTTTTGGTGGAGACAAAGTCATAGCACGGTAACGCATTGTTCTTACCAGATTGGGTAGTCCAAGTGCCAAAGAGTAAAAGTCCTGCCATATTTTTGCTCCACCCATGAACTCAGCTGCCGATTTCACCAGAGGAGGAACCAAGTCATTCCTTCCAAGTCACAAACGAGTCTTGAGTCAAATCCCAAGTCCTCAAAGAGTTAAAGTTAATGAGATAATTAAGAGACTAATTAAATGATGATTGTGCATTAGTGATGAACACCTGCTGTTAACAATCAACATCACTAAAGAGAAAAGAGAAACACAAGAACTACAACTGACTTTAAGCACAGCCTTGCATGAAATCAATTGAAAGAAAAAAAAAAACTTTGCCACCATAATTGTGGTGAGTATTTGCTTCAGCTGAGCTCTTGAGCCTTTAAGCAGTGTTTAAAAATTTGCTTCTAAACAATTTAATTATTGTTTTGAAGCAAACATTTGTGCCATGCTGATACAACTCTTGATCTAGCAGATGATTGTATGATATTGATTACATTTCTTGATTATACGTTTAAAGAGAAGGGATTGTGGTTTAGTTGTTAGAGAGGACTGCCATGTATTCACTGCTCTGTCTGTGTGTGTCTAAAAAGCACTGGAGTTCAAGCTTCTATATGTGTTACAAATTAAAAAAAAATTCAATACCCTGTAAATATTAGAGCAATTCTTTTTTTTGTGTGCATGCTGTAGTTTCACTGGAATTATTCAAAGCCTAAACATGTGATAAGAAAGAAAACAGTAATATTTGAGACCTAGTTAAACCAGCTCATTGTGACTGTCTAATGTCACAATTCTGTCTTCTCCACAACAACCCATGCAGAGCTACAGAGAGAGATCTAGCACAACAAGTCAAGGGTCAAGAGCACAATTAAACCAAACACTGATCTCCATGATGGTGGCATAATTTTAACCAATAAAACATCAACATCTGATCCTCTGTAATTCTCAATAACAGCAGGTGTTCATCACTAATGCACAATCAATAGTCACTTAATTATCTCATTAACTTTAACTCTTTGAGGACTTGGGATTTAACTTGATAGTCGTTTGTGACTTGGAAGGAATGACTTGGTTACTCTGGTGAAATCGGCTGCTGGACTTTTACTCTTTGGCCCCTGGACTTCCCACCTCTGTACAAAACTGGTCTCTTAAGGTACAAATCACAAGGGTACAAATTTGAACCCTATGCCAAGGGTAAAAATTTTTACCCTTGAGGGTACAGCCCCAGTGACAAGCTATTGTATCCCTAAAGGTACAATTATGTAATTTATTTTCTGAGAGTGTAATAGCTTTCAGTGTTCATCAAAACACAACAGTATATGATCTTCTTTCAGGCTGGTATTAATAATGATTAGTTATTTCAGTAGCAAACAAAGTACAGAATCTCTAGATGATCTGAATGAACTGTATTACAGTCCCATTACAAACACACAGACTGACATAAATCAGTAAAACTGCATTATCTGTACAGTCAGCTTTCAGAACATAGGAAAATAAGTGGTTTTATTTTAGGTATTTGAATTAGATTTATGCCCTTTCAGACCATCAGACAGAAAAAGCCAATGGATGTTTAAAACACTAGATTCTGATTTCATCATTTAAGATGTCAGTAGAAAACGCACTGAATGTGAAACCAAATGCAGCAGTATCTCAGAGAGAAATGCTAGTTTGATTATGATTCTGGTACAATCATAACTATAAAACTGTTTCATACTTACCAACCAGATGCCAAAAGCAGCAAAAAACAAACAAGCAAAACATTTTCTTCATCAGCTCAGAAAAGGAGAAATGTATTAAAGTCCTACAGAGATCTCTGTAATTACTTGAGATGAAAACAGTTCCTGTTTGTGTTAGTACGTGTCTGTTGTCAGCTGGTTTTTTCTTTTTCCTAAACCACAGAGCTACATGCCATCATATTAATGATAATGACCTGTCTCACTCTTGCACTGACTAATTTAATTTCTAGTCTAGAAACAACCATAGCTTATTTGTCTGTTTTTTAAAAAAAGGACTGCAAAGCAATTTCAAAGAAAGGAAGGGAACTCTGAAAGGGAACCTTATTTACTTCTAGCTAAATTTAACTGTAACAGAATTTAATCTAATCTGCACGCTCAAATAAAACTCAAAAAAAATTTTGAATGACTTTACTTAACACATTGTTTACAGTACATTATAGAAAAAAGTTAACTGGTGTCAGGAGTTAAAAAAGCTGGAAATAATTTCTAGAGCTTGCTCTTAAAGTCTTGATGTCGATCAGTCCATTGTGATGCTTCGTTTATAGATGGAGAAAGTTCATCATCTTTGTCTATACATGTTCTTGTGCTGAAATAGTGGCAAATGCTCAATGTGGAGCTAAGGTGTCAGTGAAAGACTGACCAAATCAGCATGATCAGCATGGGACAACACCACAAAAGAAGCCCGTCAAAACAAAAATTATTCATATATATATCATTAATAATATATAATATATCATTTTTGCCATTTTTTTTAATACAGTAGTGGGTGCAGGACACTATAGTTCATTTATGCAAGTGAGGACAGCAAAATAAAGTATATTTTGACATAAAACACCCAAAAATTCTTCATACAGTGGACGACCAGTAAAGCTGATACAAATTAGGGACCAAAAGTTTTATTTGACACTGTTTCATGACATACCTTTCTATGAATGTAATCTGACATTATCAAGATGATTTTGTCCTGACAGTTTAACTCTGTATACTTGTCATAATGTATTACGATTTTCGAAACTATAGTGAATAAACTGTGATCACGTGAAAAATGTTGAAGGTGTCTGAATACATTTTGCTTTGACTGTACGATATATTCCAAGTACAGATGAAGCACAGGTGCAATTGAACTTTTACATTAAAAATAAGAGAATACACCATCTGAGGCTGTGCATGTAAAATAATATTATTGCAAAGAGCAATGGTGTAAGATTCCTCCTGACCACTGAGTTGCAAATACAGGAAACACTTGGTGGAAGTTACTGCAGCCAAAGCAGAAACAACCATATGATAATAATAAAAACACAATATATTTTGTTATATTTTGTATGTGTTTGTCTATTGGGTGATTGACTATCATGCAAAATAGCATCACTTCTCAGTAATTTCTTAGTTTAATAATACCTCTTTAGCATTTTTAAGACATGCCATAGGCTACTACCTCTTTTTGCTTCCTCAATTTCAGTAGATGTTTGTAAATTAAACTCTCAATTGCAAACTCTTATTTACATAAAAACAAACATAGGCTATCTGAACTTTATCACGTCGCTGTATCCTGTTGCCAAAGGTCAGTGTGTCGCTCGTGTTATCAGAAATCCACAACTGTCTGCTGAAATCAATGAGATCATGTCACTTTGTCAGTGTTGCTGGTGGTGTAAATGTTTTCCAAGACAGAAAGCATTTTCGGTCCAGAACCGGCCAACAGCCGGCCCTCGGGAAATCCATGCCGGCCAGATGTGGGCCGGTTCTGGGCCAAAACTGCTTGCTGTCTGGGAATTGTTTGTTTGTTTGTTTGTATTTGAGCGAACAGTGCACCACGTTCAACAGTCAAAGAATTCATATTCTGTAAAAATGCTCAAAGAACTTATTTTATCATATGCAAATATAGTCTATGAATATGCAAACAGAGTCTATGAATAAGAAACCATTTCAAAGAAAAGAGCACAACAGTCGGACTCCATAAGGAAATAGATTTTTAACAATAACTGATAAACCTTTATAGACCTGTTGTGAGCTCTGAGGTTGTTAATCAGTTATATAGGCATTTTGTTGAGGTGGAAGATACTCTGGGAAGAAACACACTTAAAAGCAGAAAATTTAGAGATTCCCATTGATATGAGTAAATCAGAAAGTAAGGCGACACATGATATCTGGCAGAAACTTTGGGAAAGAGAGATGAAGGGGAGACACCTGTTTCAGGTTCAGAAAAAAAAGTGGGAAAAGGAGATTGGAATTCAATATTTAGAAGGAAAGAATCATCAATAATTTTTAGACTTCGCGTAGGACATACAGGGTTAAATTATAGTTTACATAAAATCAATAAACATCCTACAGGGAAGTGCAATAAGTGTAATGAACCAGAAACTGTTGAACATGTTCTTATAAATTGCGTAGCATATAATAAAAAAAGACAAGAAGGATAGGATGAAGGAAATGGAGCATAATACAATATGTTTAGAAAATATTATGGCTAAAAAAAGTGGACGAATTCCTATGTAATATGCAATATTGAGAGTTTTAACGGAAACAGCAATTGATTTAAGAATATGGGGGTTTATTTTCTTTCTTTCTTTTTTTTCTTCATTTCCTGTCGACCCTCCACACTCCAGTTCAGTTGGTGGCGGTAATGCGCCGAAAGCTGGTCTGCCAACCGCCAATAAATCAAGAAGAAGAAGAAGATACGCATATCAGAAGAAAACGTAGGTGTATCAGGTGCTCGTGGCGCTTTTTTTACTTAAACAGTAATAGACGATAAAGACACGTTAAACTCAGATATAATCAAGACAACTCATCAGTAGCTTCTCAGTCGATATATCTTCGCTTTTTCAGTCTGATTCTCAGTCAGTCATTGATTCTGTGATCGGCACATACCTACTACAAACACACCGGAGGAGAAGATTACAAACAATATTCACTGATAGTCTTCATTTTATCGGAAAATCCTGTTTTTACTGAAATCTCCAGCAATATGAAAAACATCTCATTGTTCTTTATGTTGTGGATCGCGGAAGGTGACGTTAATATTTATGTTTCTTCCTTAAACACCTTTGGTTTCTCTTCTGTAATGTCTGTCGTTTCACGACAATATAAATGTAGGACAGAAGTTTCTGTTTTTATTGTCACTATACAGCGTTGCAACTTTTAAAAAGGCAACTAGCCCATTTAAAACAGTTTTCTTAAAATTCGCAGGTTGTTAGTGTTAAATTAATTTCTTTCTTTTAATCTACTGCATACTATTTGTATAATTTTCGCACAGGTGGTTATCCTGGTGTCTGTTTTTGACATTAGGAAGGAAGATGTTGATAATTTGTGTCTTTAATCAACACAGAAATGTTGATCTGTTGTTACAGTCCCATAAAAAATATGTTTGTATCTTTCTTTTGGAACCGTGCTAGTTTAAATTCATGAGCACATAATGAAATGAATCCCAGATCTTTATACTGTTCAGATTATTATTATTATTAGTTTATTTAAATATTTACTTAAATGGAAGATTATATTTCCAAAATCTAAGCCAGCAACACTGATTTCAGACAGACTTCTGAGGAAGTAAAAGGGTCTAGCGATTTGTTGAAAACCAATTCAATATTTAGTTACTAAAATGCTGATTTATTTGTAGAAATTGAGTCAAAAGTTCAAATGTAGCTTCTCTGGTGAGGCTCCACAGTCACAGTATCATGGACAATTACAGATATAACATTGTTATCAGATGAGGAATGTAACATAAACTTAGGATTCAGTTGTGCATTGGTGAATCAGCCCATGAAAGCATTTTACAACTTTCAGATGCAGCCAGTGAAGTGATTTTAATTTCATTTTCTGTCCGTGTAACTGCTCCTTTTTGTTTTGCATGTGTGTTTAGTGAAATGATCTCCGAGGAAGAGGGAAATAATATTACAATACGCTCTGGTCTCAGTGGAATAAAACAAGATGATGTGATAGATTGGAGGTTTAAAGACATTCTCATAGCTAGAGTAAGAAATAATAATAAACCTTCAGTGTACGGGGATGCTATTGATGGGAAATTTAAAGACAGACTGAAGCTGGACGGTCAGACTGGAAATCTCACCATCACAAACTTCAGAAACACTGACTCTGGAGAATATGAAGTATCCAACAGCATCAACACCTTTAGGAAGAAATTCAATGTCACTGGTGAGTGTCTGATTCATTTAAAGCTTATAATTGGCATATTTACAAATTTTTATCTCTGATTATTAAACTGCATATTTTACATGATTTTACAGTGATACAGAAAAAAAAGCCTACAGAAAGCTGTGAGTATAAAGCTGCACAATGAATCAAAGAGACCGTGATCTCAATTCAAACACACACAATCTAATTTCTAAATAAGTGATTCACTGGTGTCTATTAATCATTGACTACGTTTACAAGCTGTTAAAATTCGGGTTATGGTCGGGTTAAGGTCACTATTCGGGTTTCTGAAACATTCGGGATAACCCGTTTACATGCGTGAGCAGAGAGAGTTACTCCTGTATACACGGAATGTGTAATCAGTCGCCAATATCCCGATGTAAACGGCGACGCACGGTTAGCGTCTGGACGTAAGACGCAATATGCGTCATTTCCGATTCTTCTTCCTGTATCCAAAGACAACAACAACAGCAGCAGCAGGCGGATAATGAATAGTTTGGGGCAGATAGCGATAGTCCTTGTTTGCGCTTTGGCGCTGGTACTCCAAAAGTGTGGTGCTGTGCTGCGTCTCGCCATGTTAACCTCGACTTGTTTACTTCCGCTATACTGCACGCAGGTTTTTTTTTATGTGCCGTCTCTACTCAAAAGACCAAGAATCCTTGCGAATAGAACATGCGCAGAACACACATTTTGATGGGGATATGCCGAAACTCTTTTACAAGACCAAATATTTGGGTTAGAAAACGGGTACCCCAGGTATAATATCCCGGTTTTTAAAAACCGGGATATGAGCATATCCGGGTTTTTGCCGGTGTTTACATGGCCGTGCACAACCGGGTTATTGCTAATATTCCGGTTTTGAACAGGTTATTGGCTGCATGTAAACTTAGTCATTGACAGAGTCCTACCAGAACATTCAAATCTGCATTCAAAATTCTGTCATCATCATCTCATTGTTTTTAAACTAGTCGTTCTAAACCTGTATGAAGTTCTGTTGAATGTAAAGGAAGATGTTTTGAAGAATGTACTGTTGGTAACCAAACGGACGCCGGTCACCATAGACTTCTACAGTATAAAAAAGTAATACCATGAGTCAGTGTGGACCAGCAACTGTTTGGTTACCTAGATTCTTTCAAATATCTTCTTTTGTGTTCAGCACAAGAAAGAAAGAAATACAGGTTTGGAACAGCTCGAGGGTGAGAAAACTGACTATTTTCATATCTAGGTGAACTATCCCTTTAATGCACTGATAATGTAAGTCAAGATACAACGATGTGACTGACTCCTGTTGGTCTAACAGCAAAAGCATAGTAATAACAATGTTACAATGTTTAGAGTATTTTTAACTGTTAAATCTCATTACTTATGATATTCTAATTGAATGATGGGTTCACACTGCCAGAGACCAAGCAAATCAAAGATGGTGATTTCCAGCAATGGCTGAAAGTTTAACTTTATGCACATGAGCAGTGTAGAGATATGCTGACTGCAGTGTTGGGAAGGTTACTTTGGAAATGTAATAGCTTACAGATTACAAGTTGCCCTATTTAAAATGTAATAGTAGTGTAACTTTTTCAATTACTTTATTAAAGGAAAGTAACATTACTTTTGATAATTTTTCGAAATTTCTAATGAATGTTTATTTGCAACTTTTAAAAGCATGCAGGGTTAACCCTACAGTAGTGCTCAACACTGTCAGACTTTCACAATCCTTCATCAAAATAATGTCATACTCTAGGTTCTTCAAAGTAGCCACCGTTTGCTTTGATTACAGCTTTGCACACTCTTGGCATTCTCTTGATGAGCTTCAAGAGGTAGTCACCTGAAATGGTCTTCCAACAGTCTTGAAGGAGTTCCCCGAGAGATGCTTAGCACTTGTTGGCTCTTTTGCCTTCTGTCTGCGGTCCAGCTCACCCCTAAACCATCTCGATTGGGTTCAAGTCCGGTGACTGTGGAGGTCAGGTCATCGGGCGCAGCACCCCATCACTCTCCTTCTTGGTCAAATAGCCATTACACAGCCTGGAGGTGTGTTTGGGGTCATTGTCCTGTTGAAAAATAAATGGTCCAACTAAACGTAAACTGGATGGAATAGCTTGCCGCTGCAAGATGCTGTGGTAGCCATGCTGGTTCAGTATGCCTTCAATTTTGAAGAAATCCCCAACAGCATCACCAGCAGAGCACCCCCACACCATCACACCTCCTCCTCCATGCTTCACGGTGGGAACCAGGCGTGTAGAGTCCATCCGTGCACCTTTTCTGCATCGCACAAAGACACGGTGGTTGGTTCCAAAGATCTCAAATTTGGACTCATCAGACCAAAGCAGATTTCCACTGGTCTAATGTCCATTCCTTGTGTTCTTTAGCCCAAACAAGTCTCTTCTGCTTGTTGCCTTTCTTTAGCAGCAGATATTTTACCATGAAGGCCTGATTCACACGGTCTCCTCTTAACAGTTGTTCTAGAGATGTGTCTCTGTGCCATTGACCTGGTCTCTAATCTGAGCTGCTGTTTACCTGTGATTTCTGAGGCTGGTGACTCGGATGAACTTATCCTCCGCAGCAGAGGTGACTCTTGGTCTTCCTTTCCTGGGGCGGTCCACGTGTGAGCCAGTTTCTTTGTAGCGCTTGATGGTTTTTGTGACTGCACTTGGCGACACTTTCAAAGTTTTCCCAATTTTTCGGACTGACTGACCTTCCTTTCTTAAAGTAATGATGGCCACTCGTCTTCCTGTACTTACCTGCTTTTTTCTTGCCATCATACAAATTCTAACAGTCTATTCAGTAGGACTATCAGCTGTGTATCCACCTGACTTCTGCACAACACAACTGATGGTCCCAACCCCATTTATATCACACTTATTAAACATGACAGGGCACAACTGTGAAGTGAAGACCATTTCAGCTGACTACCTCTTGAAGCTCATCAAGAGAATGCCAAGAGTGTGCAAAGCAGTAATCAAAGCAAAAGGTGGCTACTTCTGAAAATATATATATATATATATGTATGTATGTGCTTCAGCAACTAGCTCCCCATCTAAGAGGGTTTTTAGTGTCTAGTGTCAATAGGAGTTTCATGCCATAGAGCTTCTCTTAAGACCGCAGACAGTTGTATTTTAAATAAAATACTTATCCCAGCTGCATAGTTTAATAATTGTGAATTCCATGCTCTAAAAAGTCGACAGAATGCACTTTCTGTACTTGTTTTGCACTGCTTCAGTTACATATAGGCATATGTGTTAATGTAATAAAAAGCAGTAAGTGATCACTTGGTCTAGATTTTTTTAACTGCTTAAATAAGCTGTTTATTCTAAATAGTTTTTTTTTTTTTTTTTTTTTTTATCCTAATGGTCAAAAAAAATCATTTTTTTTACTTAATTGTAAACATATTGAGATGTATATCAAATGTCGTAAAAATTTTGACAAAATTGAGATATATTTGTTGTTTTTTATATATCGTCCAGCCCTTCTCCTAGGTCCGTCTTCAGGTGCTGTCACAGTGATTGTTGGCGGTGTTGTGTTGCTGGTGGCTGCAGCTACTGCTGTGATCGCTACGGGATAAAAAGATATATGTAAGTATTGTAGCCAAGGATGTGGATCTTCTGAACTTTGGGCAGTTATGCTTTCTGTGGTTTGTTTGACACTGTCTAAAAGAGTCATTTGATTCATTCATTCAGCTGATTCGTTCAAAAACGCAGATTCATTCTGATGTGGCTTTGTTCTGAACTATTTTCATTGGTGAAAAACAGACAATATTCATTGTCAACAATGTATGTCATTAACATTACATTCTTTCTTTCTCAACTGTTCAATATCACGCTTGCAATCATGATGGTATTCAGGAAAACGCACTTTTGTTCATGATAACCACATCCAGTCTGCAAAACCATGGTGTTGATAATTATGGGAACTATTAAACAGTTCATAAATACAAATAATATTGAGCTTTATTGTGCTGTAGAATCTAAACGTAGCAGGTAATGTTTAAACCTTTTTGTGGCTTTTATGTTTGTGATTTTATGTCTTTTGCTCAGGTAGTTCTTTATCTAGCAGCATTAGAAATAAGTATCATTACATATGGCAGTGATATGACTTTGCTTCTACAGTGTGAGCTTCTGTGACTGATATTGACCGTCTCTTGTGTTTGACTTGAATCTTGTAGTGTAATAAATCCATTAATTATCAATATTACTAACATTTATTCTGGTTTTCGGCATGTGTGACTAGTTTGGATGAAGGGTTTGACTGGACAGATTAGTCATGTCATCATCACTGGTTCTCTTTGGAAATATGTGACAGAAAAGCACTTCCTGATTTCTGTTAATCAGGAAATGTAAGATGATCATGTTGTGTCCGTCTGCAGAGTTGTATTTGCCCTTCTCCCAGCATGAGTAATATATAGATTGTGTTTATCTATAGTATCCAGATATCTTTCTGACCGAGTGAATTCTTCACTTCAAAAATATTGACTCACATTTTTCTAATTGTGTCTCTTAATATCTTGTATTGTTTTTCAGATTCTCCATACAGAAGAAATGAGCCAGAGGACACAGACCTGCCTTTGTTGAAGAATAATACTTACAACAGCATCATTATGAATATTATGTGTGCATATAAATCTAATTCTGATGTTTTATACCTATTGCTCTTTGAATGTAATGCATACCTCCTTTTTTAGCTAAAATATCTGATGTGAAATGACATGTGTGAGAAACAGAATTTATCTAATGTGTTTTCTTTTTTTTTTATGAAAAAAGCATCAGATCAGAGTGACTTGTGGAATGTTATCACTCTTTTCTCTTCCAGAAGTTTCTAGAAACACTTGAACTGTTAATTATTTTACATTTAAAAACTTGTCGCTTTTGCTGGAATGCCTTGCATATTTATTTACTGTTAAAGTATTTTACTTTCGTGATTGCTTGTACAGTATTATAACTGTGCTTTACTTTCATGCTATGATACATTCACTTAATTGCACTTTAACATAAAACTATCCGATACTGGTGTTGATTTATTGTTTACTATTATGTGAGTTTATTGATTTGATTTGGTTTTTGTTTTTTTCTTAATAGAGAAGCTTAAATTATATATATATATATATATATATATATATATATATATATATATATATATATATATATATATATATACATAGTTATTATTATTTAAATATGGCTTTATTAAACATAATTTATGCTACATACTCCGTTACAGTTGGTGGCAGTATGCCCCTAATAAGTCGTCATTGTAACCCGCTATAAAACTAAGGGAAGAAAAACCACAACAACAAATACTGAAGTAATAGTAAATGAGTTCATATTCAAAGTCAAAGAGCAAACAAACTAGAGCATTTTTTTTTTTTTTAAATGGTTTTAATGTTTGTTCTAATGAATGACTTCCATCGTTTTTGTTCATAATAACCTTCAAACGTGAGCACATTTCATGCATAAAGTAATGGAATTTTCTTTTGTCAGCGTTTCAAAAATATGTCCCAAACTAGGGTCCACTCAGTCAATCTTGGCCATTTCAACCACTGCATATTATGGAATTTTATGAAAAAAAAATGTCACACAATGCAAAAATAAACAAAATGCAGTTAGAATAATTTTCAGGATGCTTTGCTTAATAATAATACGTAGTTTGAGTAATTTGTTATGCATGTATTTATGTATTTTACTTCACAATTTTCATCTGGTTGAACATAAAACAGGTGCAAAATTCCCACATACTTGCATCGAGGGACCTGAGCAGTATTACTGTTGATTTGGCTTCTTAGATTACCACACAGAACACATTGGCAGCCACAAAGCAAGTCACAGAGTCCTCAAACCATCTTGTCAGGTAGTGGTTACCGAGTTGGAGCAAATCTGTATCTGGAGAATGAATCTCACACAGTGAGGTTTTCTTTAGTATGTGGCTTTTTCTCACACACCATTTTGTTCCAAAAGCTAACTGATAAACTTCTTGAATTTTTTTTTTGCTCTTAATATAAATTGATTAAATTACACGTGAATTCACTTTTGATTGTGCAGTTTGTGTATATTCTTGCATATTCTAATGAAAGCTGGGTTTGTCTTGCTAACTAACACTATCCGTGTAACCCCTTGTAGAACACAAATATAAAGGATGTCTTTGAATAGTTTCTGACAAAAAGTCACACTGAATATAAGATGCCAAATAGAAATTGAAGAGTAGTCAGTATAATAAATAGTGTCTGGTTTTACCCCCAAATTTAACATGTTGTGGTTTTCTCAAGTGTTTATGTTAATAAAAGCTAAGCCTAGAATCATCAAGTGAGTCTTTTCACTTATTTTGATCAAAACAATATGAAAACATTTTCGGGCAGAAAGAAAGCTTAATGATCTGCTTTGTCACTATAGCCATCTTTCTAGCGTGCTTTACTAATATTATTGATTAGGGATTTGATCCATTTCTTGCGACGACATCTGCATAAACCACCTCATCCTCTTTTTTGGCTCCCTGAAAAACAAAGACAGAAGATAGAAAGAGACACAAACATTTTTCAAAACCACTTATTGTTTAATAATATATTAAACATTCAGTGTGGCAGTCTTCAGGATGTTAAGATGTGCTGAGCAGTTTGACCACTTTTTTTTAAGATTCTTATTGCATTACATATATTGTAATGTCATAGCAGTGACATTTATGTTTTAATGTTTCCTTTATTACGCACATTCATGCATAAATCAGTAGAAATAGGCTACTTTTTTCTCACATTAACTTTCTGAAGGACTTAGTTTCCAGTGAGACAGTTTAACAGTGCTTGTTTAGTAAAAACTACTGGACTGAATCATGTTAGAAGTGTTTTTACAGTTATTTTTACGAGGATGAGAGATCTGCATCTGACCTTGGCCATTAGGGGTGTAACGATACGCATATTCTATTTGAACCGTTTGGTACGATGCTTTCGGTTCGGTACATGGTACGCATTATGTACCGAACGGTTCGTTGGACTTATTAATTATATATATATAAAAAAAAGTTAAATATAATATGCATTCAACAAGGTAGCCCAATAACCCAAACGACATAACAGGCAACGCCCCTGACACCCCCGAAGAAGAAAAAAACACCAACTTATATGTTTATGGCTACTCAGTCAGGCGCTCGCTCACTCAGTACGCGCTGAGTGAGCGAGCAGTTCATGCACGGTATGCGGTGGACAGTGCGTTTAACACACCAGAAATAGAAGATCCTCCAATAACCAACAGTTCTGGTGTTTGGGTGCACTTTGGATTCCCTGTAAGCTATAATGGTGATGGCAAGAGAGTGGTGGATAAAACAACAACGGTATGTCGCATCTGCTACATGACAATAGGGTACACCAGCGGGAATACAAAAAAAAAAAAAAAAACAGCGGGAATACTTGAAACATGTCAACTAATTTACGCCGACATCACATTAGTGTGTCAGTATCTGGGTAAAGACGAAAAAGAGGAGAAACATACAAGCAACAAACTATCCCCGCAGCATTTACACAGACATTTCCAACTGACTCAAACAGGGCAAAAGACATCACCGCGGCGACATCATCATTGGTAGGCTTATAGCCGCGGATATGAGACCTTACTATTTACCATTCATTCTATCATCACCATTATAGTGGTAAGATATGGTAAATTGGAAGCGGGTGAAGAATAACGCCCAGCGGGCCTGTCTGGGGTTGAGTCTATTAACTGCTCGAAGTTATTCAAGGTTCTTGTGGATTCCCGATGTCGTAGTTTACCTCCACCGGGTTGAGTTTCCGGGAGAAGAAGGCACATGGATGGAGGCGACTGGAATTCCCCTGCTGCTGGGAAAGGACCGCTCCCACTCCAGTGGGTGAGGCGTCCACTTCCAACACGAAAGGTTGATCGGGGTCCGGGTGTACTAGGAGTGGAGCGGTCGTAAAGGCTTGTTTGAGGGCTTGGAAGGCTTTTGTGGCTGTTGGAGTCCAGGAGAGAGATTTGGGCTTTTGGCGGAGAAGGTTGGTAAGAGGGCTGATGATAGAACTGAAATTGTGTATGAATCGTCTATAGAAATTTGCAAAGTCCAGGAATCGTTGCAGTTCCTTGATAGTGGTAGGAAAGGGCCAGTCCCTGACTGCGCTCACCTTCCCCTGGTCCATCCGGATGCCACTGCGGTCGATGGTGTATCCAAGGAACTGCACTGAGGGCTGATGGAAGGAACATTTCTCGGCTTTGAGATTGAGCTGGTAGTCCCTCAGGCGTTGCAGGACCTCCGCAACGTGGCGATGATGTTCTGCCAAGCTCCGGGAGTAGATCAATATGTCATTAATGTATACTAGGAAGGACTTGTGGAGGAAATCCCGGAGCACCTCATGAAGTTCTGGAATACAGAGGGGGCGTTAAGTCCATACGGCATAACACAGTACTCATAGTGGCCAGTAGGGGTGATGAAGGCGGTCTTCCACTCGTCCCCCTCACGTATCCGGATGAGGTTATACGCGCTGCGGAGGTCCAACTTGGTGAACACAGTGGCACCACGGAGATGTTCCAGGGCTGCAGGGACGAGGGGAAGTGGGTATCGGAATTTAAGAGTGATTTTATTGAGAGCTCTGTAATCTATGCATGGTCTCAAACCTCCATCCTTTTTTGCCACAAAGAAGAAGCTGGAAGCAGCAGGAGAGGTTGATGGACGAATATACCCTTGGGCCAGCGCCTCCTTGATATAGTCCTGCATGGCCTTCTCCTTGGGAACGGATAGGGGATATATCCTTCCCTTTGGCACTGGTTCACCTGGCAGCAGATCAATTGCACAGTCCCACGGCCGGTGTGGAGGCAGCTTGGAGGCCCGCTTAGGGCAGAAGAAATCGCTGAAGGGGGCGTAACACTGAGGAATGGTGATGGACTGGTGCTCGATCGGGCTCTCGATAGAGGTGGAGTAGACTGGTAGTGGTTCAGGGGGGTGCTCAACAGGAATGGGACAACCGGAGATGCATGATTGGAAACAGGCTTCGCCCCACTTCAGGATCTCGCCGGTTCTCCAGGAAATCACGGGGTTATGGTGCTCCAACCATGGGCGCCATAAGATAACGTCAGCGGTGGATTCCTCCAGAACCAGCAGATGGATCTCCTCATGGTGCAGAAGTCCAGCCGTCTTTGACGCTCCGCCATCGTGAGGTGGTAGGAATCCACAATCATAGGTTCACTGGCTGGTTCTGGGGAGCTGGTTCTTCTAAGCACGATTGCATACGAGTGGCGAAGCGAATGGATAACTGGATGAATCTCTCGAGGCCGATGGTATCCTCATATGCAGCGAGATGCAACCGCACTCGGGCTTCCAGTCCTTGACGATAGGTTGTCAGCAAAGCCTGTTCGTTCCATCCACTGGAGGCCGCCAGAGTCCTAAACTGCAAGGCATATTCATTGACAGACATTTTCCCTTGTTTTAAAATATACAGCTTCTCACCAAACGAAGAGTCCCAAGCAGGTCTGCAGAAAACTTCACGGAAATGGTCGATGAAGCTAGAATAAGACTGGATAACTGGGTTATTCTGAGTCCAGAGTGAATCTGCCCACAGTAGTGCTTTGCCTTGCAATTGGGAAATGATAAAGGCTACCTTAGAGCGGTCCGTTGGACACATGTGCGTTTGCATCTCCAGGACCAGTGAACACTGAAGGAGAAATCCGCCGAACCAGAGTAGGTCGCCGGCCTGGCCATGGGACTGGCGTGCACGGCAGGTGAGGAAGTGATGACAGGGTCGGCGGAAGTGCTCGCCTGGTGGAGGAGATGCTGGGACTGCCATGAGTGTTCGACAGAGTGTATCTACCAGATCTTGGAATGGGTCTGTGAGGCTCATGCTTGTGCCTGTCGGTCTTGGTCCGGTCATCTGTTACGGATCACTCGGGAAGCTGAGGAGGTGACAGGTGAAGATGTTTATTTTTAATGACACAAGCAGAGGAGCAGGAAGTGAGGAGTGACAAGGAGTTAGGATCCGTGCAAGTAAGGCTGTGACTTCTTGGAGGGACGGTGAACCACACACACCCACACTTCGTGGAACTGGGTTCTTCGGAGAGAATCTCTGGACAGAGTAGAAGAGGAGTTAGTCCTTATAGTAAGCATACAGGAATGATCTTGTCGTGAACGTGACCGGACTGTGTTGCTTTTGTAGTGCAGCGCTTATGAGTGGGTGATGAGGAGCAGGTGGAGGTGATCTAATATTCAGGTGAGGGTGTGCGCTGAGATTGTGTGGAGGTGGAACCTGGCGTGTTTGTAACATTTACTTAATATTTATTAATAGTACTGATAAAACTAATTGTTATTTTTTTTTATCAATATTTAGTAGTAGTAGTAATAGTAGTAGTAATCATAATTATTGTTATTAATGTTGTTTTTATTACTACAGAAGAAATGAGGGATGGAAGATAATGGGATATAAACATATAGTTTAATAAATATGCATTAATGACACAGTTATAAATTCTCTTACCAGTTTCTGTGCTTTTTGTTTGAAGAATGTCGCTTCAGCGTATGTGATCTCTTCATTACCAGTCTGATCTGTTCCTACAAACAATAATTAAATAATAATAATAAAAAAATCAATATTAAATTTGTTTCTTTTCCTTTCTTTTTTAAAGCTATGTATTCTTCTTGTTATTTTAATGCTTTACGATTAGTTTTTGTACTTTTGCAGATCTGTCAGCGATAGGATACTCTTACCTTCTTGGTCTGTTTTTCTGTGTCTCCTGTAGATCCAGTAGATCCCGACTGCTGCTACAATCAACAGAAATCCAGCAGCCGCTGCAGAGATCAGTATTTTCTGAGATGCAGAGACTGGAGAATGTGAGGAAAAGAGTGAAGTCTGTGAAAAATGCTACAGAAAATATGATTAACCTAAATATAGCCTAAACAGAATTTAACATTTAATAAAAACGAAATAGAATTAGGTATTTTGTGATATTCGTGTTATATAAGGACAGACAGCAAACACGCACACTGAACCTTTTCATCGTATATGAAAAAAAAAAATAACTATAGTTTTTGGTATTGTCAACCCCAAATTACAATGTCACATTTGGGACATTTTGCAAAATGCAGTAAAATCAATAATCAGTGATTTTCTAATCCTCTGGAACCTTAAAGTACACAGAACAACTTTTGAATGTTTGACTGGCCAACTATTAATAGCATCCTTAATTCCCACACTATTAAAATGTTTAATTAATAGGACAGTTGATGTGACACAGTGGTAAATTTGCCCCTGTCCCGATTTTTTTGGAGTGTGTTGCAGCTATAAAAATCTAAATTTGCTCATATATACAAAATACAATTCATTTGGCCAGATAAATAATTGGAAATCTGTTCTTTGTACTTTTGTCTTTTAAATAAAGGGTAAAGAGATGTGAGGGAATGATGGATGACCATCAAATGTTTAAGAAATGTGTCAAATCATGAAAGTTAAGCCACTGGTAAGATACCCACATTAAGATATTTTTTTCTAATAAATAGTAGACAGAACAAGCACAACTGTAACCGTGACTCACCATAGACAGTAAGATTGAATCTGTATGTGGTTGCTTTTGTGCCTTTGATGTTTACTGTATAATTTCCAGAGTCTGTGATTCTGGTGTTTGTGATGGTCAGAGATCCAGTCTGATTGTCCAGCTTCAGTCTGTCTCTGAATCTCCCATCAAGAACATCATCATATGTGTAGACATTTCCCTCCTCTTTATTGATTTGAGCTAAACGAGTCTCTGGATATCCAAATGTCCATGTTATCAGATCAAGTTTCTGTAGTTCAGTAACATGAGTCTGTAGAGTAACTGATTCTCCCTCCATCACTGACACTGACTTCACTTCATCTTCAACACCAAACACTGGAGAAGAGACAGTTACACATTGTTAGTGTAAAAATAAATAAATAAACATTGGTTTAATCTAGGCTTATCTTAAAGCTTGCAGGTTTGAAATGATGCTTTCTTGAGATTCTGAACACTGCGGTGAAGTGAGGGTTGTTGTTTTTTTTCAGAAAAGTCTGAGCTGATTTTAGTCAGTTCATGTCAGACTGTTTGTGGAGGACATTTAGCACTGGCTCTCATTAAACTGAAATATCAGAAGTGAAATAAAGTGCAGGAGCCATTACATCGCAAACCACCAGAGAGACGGATCTGTTTTGAGTTCATTTAACTGGACACCAGCATCTCTGGTGATGATCTCAGGTGAGTAGAATTACTGAAAACAAAACGTATAACCATTAGATCAGAATATGTGACAACAACATACTGTATATGAAGTTTAATGCGAAACATTGCAAAGATATACTGGATTCTACTCATCAGTGGTGTGTGAACAACATTTGTGGTTGTTTCCCCAAAAAAATCTATGAACGAAATGCACAGGTCACTCAATTTCACTTTTTTATTGCTCTATTTTTTAAATCCGCAGCTTTTTAAAACTCTAAAAGTACAACAAACTAGCTCTTTAGCTTTCTAGTAAATCACAACAGGGCATAGGATAATACTTCTTCAGTGTTCATCAAAACACTACAGTATGATCTTATTTCAGACTGGTATTAATAATGATCGGTTATTTCAGTAACAAACAGACACTTATTGTACAGAATCTATAGTACAGGTAGATACAGATGAACTGTATTACAGTCCCATTACAAATACACAGACTGACATAAATCAGTGAAACTGCATTATCTGTAAGTAGTTTTTTTTAAACATTTTAAAACAAGATTTATGTGCTTTCCGGTCTGAAATTCTGATTGGATGTAAGCTTTATTTATATTGCAGATGCTTGTACCATCAGGCAGAAAAAACAACTGATTTTTAAAACACTATAAATTCTGATTTCATCATTTAAGATGTCAATAGAGCATTCACTGAATGTGAGACCAAACACAATGAAATGCTAGTTTGATTATGATTCTGGTACAACTGAAACTATAAAAATGTTTCAGACTTACCAACCAGATGCCAAAAGCTCAAACAGCAAAAAACAGAGAAGCAAAACATTTCCTTCGGCAGCTCAGAAAAGGAGAAATTAAAGTCCTGTAGTGAGTGTACGGAGATCACAGAGATGAAAACTGCTGAAGTCTGTGTTGCGTGTCTGCTGTGGGTTGTACTGGTCTTTTTTTGTTTTATAAACCACAGTCTCTCGTGTTTTATGCAGAGCTGCCTACCATCATTTTAATGATACTTTATTGATTCATGACCTCTCCCACTCTTGTTTGGGGTAAATTCATTTAGTAGTCTAGTCTAAAAACAAATACTATAGCTTAATTGTCAATTTCCAACAACAACAAAAAAAAAAACTCAGAGGGGCCATTTAAATTTATGTCTATCTGAATTTTAGCAAAGACTAGTGATATAATTTAAATTAAACACAAACAATGTATGTTTTAATGACTGCGAGAAGTCATGGTTTTGAGAAAATGACTTTTAAAGTGGTTGTTTCTGCTTTGGCTGCAGTAACTTCCACCAGACATTTCCTGTCATTGCAACACATTGGAATCTTGCACCATTTCTCTCTGAAAAAAAAAAAAAAAAACATTGTTACATGTAAGCATTCTTCTTTTGGTCAACTGCAGAAGATCATTTGCTCATGTGCTTTGTCTGTCTATGGAATATGGCTTTATCTTTGGAGTCCTTCCATGCTGTTTTTTCTTTAGAAACAACCAAATTTTCTTTCAGAGAGAAAGCCATTCACTGACACTCGAGCTGAAGATTCTTCTTAACATTCAGAGCAGCAGAAGCGTCACTGAACTTTCTCCATTTATAGACGGAGCATTGGACGGATCAACAAAAAGGTACTTCAAGAGAAACTTACTTTTTTTTTTTTTTTTTACAGAAAATGAGTTCCAACTTTATTTAAATCAACAAACCTGAAACTTAACTGAGCAACTTCTCCAGTCATAAAAACATTTGTTGTTTCTGTTTAATATAAATTCTATCACTATTTATGCTGAAATTCAGGTAGAACTAAATAAAGTTCCCATTCAAAGCAAATGCTAAGGTAGTTTACATAACTGAAACAATGAAACAAAAGGAAGTAATAGTATAGTATATCTTAAAAATACTAAAGAGGTTAATAACAGTTAAATATTTTTTCATTACATAATAAACCCCAAAAAAAAAAAAAAAAATAACAAAATAAAATGTTTTTTAACCGATAAACCTTTATAAATTTACTAGTTGTGAGCATTAATTAAATTAAATTTTTTTACAACAATTTAGTTTAATAGCTAAATTATCGGTGAACAACTGCATTACCCATGGTGCTGTGCAGAAATTTCCACCAAATCAGAAAGTTGCAGTGAGGAAAGCATATCAAAAGACACATTCGTACCACAAATGTCCTCCTCCTGCTCGCTCAAAACACTTTAAGATTTATATTAATATTTTGCATATATATTTCTTCATTGTTGTTGTTTTTCATTTGATTACTGTATGTCATTTGTAATGCTTCATGGGATTGCAGTTCTTTCCCTCACCAAAGGTCACAGTCTTGTAACTTTGTTGTTTTGTCCAGATTTCATGTAGGCTTTGCTTCAAATAAAAGTTTATAATGATGTGATTCTCCTCATAGCTGGAGAGCATAGTTCATGGCAGAGGTGTAAAGAGTATCTGAAAACCATACCTGTGTAAAAGTACAGATACCTTACAGTGAAAATTACTCCATTACAAGTTACAAGTCACCAATTACTTGATTAAAAGTCTTAGAGTATTCGGTTTAAGTATTTTATACTAAATATAGGCTCAAAGATGCACCAGTCAGAGATGTGCTAGTGAAAAACAAGAACGAGTTTATTGGTGAAAATAATCATATTTTCAAAAACCAAAAAAGTTAATAAAAATAAAAACAATGCCCATCAGTATAATGGATAAATAAATTAATGTTAAAATAATGTTAGTAATGGAAAAACACATAAGATATAGTACTTTAAGTGCCTTGCAGTTGTGATATCACTTATTTTGTAGGAGAAATAAACTGCTTCAGAAAAAGCTATATGTCACGAAAGTAAAACTTGCTGATATCTACGATACTAAAGGTCTTTTTTTATAGTATCCAAAAAGATACTCAAGAACAGTAACTAATTACATTTACTCAAAAACGTTATACCTCTGGTTTATGGCTTATAACACTAACAAAGACTTTTTAAAAATCCCTATGTAATCCCAAATGTAGCTTTGCTTCGCACAAATACGTGTTTTGTATTTTTTTAGTGGAAAAATTTTAAATGTTGCATCAACTATTATATGCGTAGGCCTACAGGTAAGTAAGCAAGTAAAACAAAAATTTTGGTTTATTGCATAAATACAAGCAGGATAAATGTTTTTTTTTTTTTTAGGGTATTATATAATGTCATTATTCATTACAAACATAAAAACTCGTATGTGTAGTCTATAACAAACCATCTGTCCCTTTGCAAGAAATTTTTACAAAAAACTAAAAGGTGAAACACTAAGTGAAAATAGCCGCCGTGTTGGCAGAGGATATTTACATTAACTCCGCCCACCAACATGATTCGCTAGTCAAGATTACAAGAGACAGTTAACACTTGTCAGCTCCAGTTGTGTTGAAGGTAAAGATTGTGTCATACTTATTTTGACGGATTCAAATCCACCTTTTGGCTAACTTTTTCTCCCTTTTCAAATTTTGAAATCACATCAGAAAAGCATTTATTTTCAATGAAAATTAAGGAAATAATAATAAAAAGTTGAAAATTAAGGTACACTGTAAAACCTGACAAGTAAACTTAACTCAAACCGTTTGAGTAAACAGATTGCCTTGATATAAACCATGTAAGTTTTAAAACTTTGCATTCAAATAATTAAGTGATTAACTAAGTGCTGATTGAGAATTAGTGATGAACAGCTGCTGCTAACAAACAGAATCACTGAAGAAAAGAGAAACACAAGAACTACTACAACTGACTTCAGACACAGACTTAGATGAAATCAACTGAAATAAAATACATGAAATCTCTCAAGATCTGATTAAACAACCCCACAAACAGCATCACCAGCTCCACTTATTAATAACCAGACTGACTTTATTTCTGTCAGACGTCTACAGAAGATCTTATTGAGAATGAACTAAGGTTTAGATGTTGATTTATTGTTTCATTTGAAGTAACCATGTTAGAGATCAGTGTTTGCTTTAGTTGGGCTCTTGACCCTTGATTTCTGTCTTAGTCTTTTCTCTGGCTGTTATAACCATGTGTTTCTAAAACATATTTGTTATAACTCAAAAGCCCAGAAGAAACGCCATCAGGTGTTAACCTGTACCTAGGTGTAGGATGTTATACTTTATATCGGTGATGATAATCATCAATTATTGAACTGCTAGGAGTCTAATCTCTGATGAAATAGGTGTTGTGTAATTTGATTGGTTATAGTAAAAGTGATTCTAAGAGCCAGTGGTTCTGTAATAATCAGTTAATACAAAGACTTTCCAAACAGTGTGGTCTTCTACGGTGTCAAACAGTCACACAAAGACATCAATAATCAGAATATGACCCTCAACAATGGTGACCATAAAAAAAAAAAAAAATGCTGCAGAGCATGCTGGGCGCCATGGATGAGTTTTGTACTACAACAGTACCCAGCATGCATTGCAGCATGTTTTTTGTCACCATTGTTGAGGTTCATATTCTGATTATTGATGTCTGTGTCTGACCAACTACTGGGATGGAATACAAATGTATGTGTACAAAATGTTTATGAAGCCATTTTTATATTAACTGATTATCACAGACTCTTAGTGTCACTTAGTATTAGATCCACTTCTACTAATTACACATTTGTTTCCTCAAAAATTAGATTCTGTACAGATCAATATTTGTGAATAATTATCATCACCTATATGAAGTTTAACATCCTACACCTAGGTACAGGTTAACACCTGATGGCATTTCTTCTGGGCTTTTGAGTTACAACAAATATGTTTTAGAAACACACGGTTATAACAGCCAGAGAAAAGACTAAGACAGAAATCAAGGGTCAAGAGCCCAACTAAAGTAAACACTGATCTCTAACACGGTTACTTCAAATGAAACAATAAATCAACATCTAAACCTTAGTTCATTCTCAATAAGATCTTCTTTAGACGTCTGACAGAAATAAAGTCAGTCTGGTTATTAATAAGTGGAGCTGGTGATGCTGTTTGTGGGGTTGTTTAATCAGATCTTGAGAGATTTCATGTATTTTATTTCAGTTGATTTCATCTAAGTCTGTGTCTGAAGTCAGTTGTAGTAGTTCTTGTGTTTCTCTTTTCTTCAGTGATTCTGTTTGTGAACAGCAGCTGTTCATCACTAATTCTCAATCAGCACTTAGTTAATCACTTAATTACTTAATTGCAATGTATATCTTCTTTCAGTGAACTCAACTGAATTAAGTTCAGAGTACTCATAACTGTTAGTTTTTTAAACTTAAATGGTTTAAGGCAATCGGTTTCCTCAAATGGTTTGAGTTAACATAACTTAAGGATATCTGTTTACTCAAACCGTTTGAGTTTAGTTTACTTGTCGGGTATTACAGTCAAGGCAATCGGTTTACTCAAACGATTTGAGTTAAGTTAACTTGTCGGGTTTTACAGTGTAGTATTATATAGGATAGGAGTAGGCTCAATATCAAGCAGCAAAATGAACTGTTTTGTACAGCTTAAAATAGCTGGATGCAAATGAGACCGGAAGCTAGACACATAGAATTTACAAAATGGCGGCACCCATTTTTATGTCAGAAAAAAATACAAAGGAGACTCACAAAACAGATTTCAGACAGACTTCTGAGGCAGCAAAAGGTCTAATGATCTACAGCAATCCATAAACTTTGGTGAAAACCAGACTAATAGTTAATTACAAATACTGATTTATTGGTAGGAATTAGTAGAAATGTAACTAAAGCTGCCCCCAAAATGTGTTCAGATGAAAATAATCATAATCATATCCCAGCATTCAAATATGCATTGGTGACTCAGTACACAGCATATATATATATATATATATATATATATATATATATATATATATATATATATATATATATATATATATATATATATATATATATATATATATATATATATATATATATATATGCTGTGTACTGAGTCACCAATGCATATTTGAATGCTGGGATATGATTATGATTATTTTCATCTGAACACATTTTGGGGGCAGCTTTAGTTACATTTCTGGTATATATATATATATACCAGACTTCAAATGCAGAGCATGAAGACACAATATTTTAATATCGTCTTATGTCTTATGTAACTTTTCTTTTTCTTTTCTTTTAGGTGTGTTTAGTGAAACAATGTCATTGTCAGTGAAGGAGGGAGATTCTGTCACTCTGTTCTCTCAGCTGACTGAAATAAAGAAAGACGATGTGATAGATTGGAGGTTTGGAGACATTCTCATAGCTAGAGTAAGAAATAATAAAAACCCCTCAGTTTACGAGGATGCTCTTGATGGGAAATTTAAAGACAGACTGAAGCTGGACGGTCAGACTGGAGATCTAACCATCACAAACTTCAGAAACACTGACTCTGGAGAATATGAAGTCACCAACAGCATCAACACCTTTAGGAAGAAATTCAATGTCACTGGTGAGTGTCTGATGCATGTCAGTGTTATCATTAGCTCATTTACATTGTTTCATAATTTTTATTTAATCTTAATTATCTGAAATGTAACTGTTAAACATACAAGATGCACAACTTGCCCATGTGTTTAGATGAATCTAGACATTTGTCAAGCTAGTTTTAACTCCAAAAATGGTCTCATATGCCCTTTCCCCAAAAAAAGACCAAACAAAAGGCATGCGATCACTGACAAGTCAACATTATATTAAGAAAATAAAACTTTACATATCAGAACTCTAAAATTAACCCCTAAATAAAAACAATGGTTTTAAAACCCATAGTTTAACCAAGAAGGAACATCAAATGTTTAATAAAATCTTTTCTATGAATCCACTAGCTGTTGGAGTTACAAAATAACGGCAACACATTGAAATAATTGTGAAATTTTGAAGTAGAAAATCTGTAAAAGTATCTTATTGTAAAGTATCCTCCAATAATCTTCTTCTAGAGACCATTATCTCTGTGATCTCCATCTCTGTCAGTGTTATAGTGGTTTTACACTAACAACTGTCTGTCTGCAGTTCACTCAGGTCTGTCTTCAGGTAAAATAGCAGCGATTGTTGTTGGTGTTCTTGTTCTGCTGGTGGCTGCAGCTGTGGTTATTGGTGTGATTTGCTACAAGTACAGTAAGTATTATAGTCATACAATGAGAATGAGAGAAAACATTGAGCTGTGGATAGTGAAGGTGTAGCAGGGGATGTTTAGTCAGGTTTAAACCGTTCTGTTATTGTATTTTTGTGACATAGTTTTATTCAAGCTGTTCTTTTTCTTGCAGCATTAGTAAGAAATATCAATACACAAATTAAAGATGCTAGTCATATGACAGAAAGCAGGAGGCAGATCTGGAACAAATGTTTCTTTTGTTGATTTCTATTTTTGATCTTTGATGTGTATTTCTCTGTTTCTACAGTATGAGCTTCTGTCACAGATGATCATGACTGACTCTGGTAAGAAACTCAGGTCTTTCAGTGTAATAAATGAATTTAGTATCATTATTTTAGCATGTTGTTGAATAGTTTGAAAGAAGGATTGTGAGTTTGTGTGACTCGACAGATTATTCATGCCATTGTCAATAGTTCTCCTTGGAAATGTGTGACAGAAAAGCACTTCCTGATTTCTGTTAAAAGAGACTTGGTCCATCTTTTGTTTATATACATAAAATAAAAAAAGTGTATAATATCTAAATGAAATGAAATCTCACGGGGGGAATTGTATTCCTAACATTAATAATATTATATTGATATTCAGTTGTCTACTATATCCAGAGAAAATCCCTTTGATTCAATGAAAAACACTTTTGATGCATGATACGTTTTATTATTTTTATTTATATATTTATTTTTAATGTAACTGTCTATTAATAACGTTTTTTTTTTTTTGTTTTTTTTTGTCAGATTCCTGGAGAAATAGTATGCCAGTGAACACAGTCCTGAGATGTTTCCGGCAGCTTCATTGTGAAATTATTTTAATATTATAATGATTTAAATAAATAAATCAACATTTCACAAGACATAAATATTAGTCAGAGCCTATAGTGCATACTAAATGAGCTATTGATATTTCTTGAATTAATTATTAGCAAGGTATCACATTAGATCCTCTGACCAAAGTGTTTTGTTTATATATATATATAAAACATAAGCATGTTTCATCTTCAGTGTCATGTGACACTTTCTTCAATGCTAGGAGTTTTTAGAAACATGAGTCATTGTTTAATTCAAGAACCAGTTAATTGATAATCTTCGTGTGAAAATTTATGTGATGCTTTATTGAAGGAGTTATCTGCAGAACTTTTTTTTATATTATTTTACCTTTTTTCTTTTATTATGAACTGTGCCTTACCTTTATGCTATACATATTCATTGCACTTAATTGCACTGATATGTATCTATCTATTTGTGAATCTGTTCATCTGTTTGTCTGATTGTTAAAATAAAAAACATTTAAAAAATCTAGTACTGGTGATGATTTATCACTGTTGTGTAAGCTTATTGAAAGCTTATTGATCTGATTGTTTCTGTTTTATTTCAAGCTTCAGCTTGAATTATTTGCATTTAACATTTTGAGCCTGATGCAAAACAAGCAAAAACAATATTTATAGTTTATTAAGCTACGTCCACACGAAGCCAGAGCTTTCCTTATCCGATCTTTATTATTTATTAATGTAGTATAAATGCCAGACCAGCATGTGGCGCTGTAATTCTGCCGCAGAAGACTTAGACTATGTGAATAACCTTGTGTGTGGTACACAAACGAACATGAAACAATACATTTATTAATCTGTGTTAATGTTAGTTAATAAAAACACAATCGTTCGGTGTGTGTTCATGTTTTTGTTGCTGTTACGTGATGTAGCAGTGTCTGACTAGGGGCAAGATGTGGGCTGATGAAGCCAATTTTTTTCCCGAAAATATACAGATTCACTGTCCACATGAAAACGCAAGGGCGGCATTTCCAGATTTATCCACTCTGGGACCCAGTAAAAAAAAAAAAATATCAGTATCACTCTCCTAAAACTGTGGATATGGACGGAATGCCGATACAATACAAGATTTATGCACATACAGTGAAACGTGTCTGCTTGTGGAAGTGGCCTAAGACGTGCAAAATAAAGGTTTATCTCAACAAATTTGAATGATGTGGAAAAGTGACTTTATTTCAGTAATTCAACATAAATTGTGGAACTCGTGTATTAAATAAATTCAATGCACACAGAATGAAGTAGTTTAAGTCTTTGGTTCTTTTAATTGTGATGATTTTGACTCACATTTAACAAAAACCCACCAATTCAATATCTCAACAAATTATAATATGCTGACAGTTTAATCAAATAATCAACTCAAAACACCTGCAAAGGTTTCCTGAGCCTTCAAAATAGTTTCTCAGTTTGGTTCACTAGGCTACAATCATGGGGAAGAATGATGATCTGACAGTTGTCCTGAAGACAATCGTGAGCCACTATTTAAAAAAATAAAATCCCTTCAAAAAGGTCTCTTCAGTATGATGGCTAAATAAAATAATGTTAAAATAATGTTAGTAATGTCTAAACACATAAGATTTAGTACTTCAAGTGCCTTGCAGTTGTGCTATCACTTCTTTTGTATAGGATAAATTAATTGCTGCGGAAAAAGGTATATGCCATGCATAATGTAATGTGTAATTACAACACACATTACAAATGTGGAAACATATTAAATATTGCACCAGCTATTATGTGTGTACTTATAGGTCTGCAGGTAAGCGGGGAGTTAATGGTTTTATTGCATAAATACAAACAGGATTTGTGTTTAATGGATACTGAATAAAAAAAAAATATATATTTTAAGTAGGCTGTTAATGTTATTATTCATTCCGAACATAAAAACTGATATATATATATATATATATATATATATATATATATATATATATATATATATATATATATATATATATATAGTATTTAACAAAACATATGTTTCTTTCCAAGAAATGTTTACGAAAACTCAAACTAGCACCGACGCTCCAGTCCGGCAGGTGGCAGTAATCAAGTAAATGCTGGTTAACAGCCGCCAATCATCAAAAGAAGAACAGGTAGCGTCAGCTACTCTTTGCGCTTGTTTTGCTTTCACAATAATAGAAGATAAAGACTCTTAAACTCTTTCTGGAGTATAAATATCATTGCAAAAATTCATAAGTACATGTTCAGTCGATATATGTTCTTTTCGTTGATTTTTAGTTTTTTAGTCAGTGATTCTTTCTGTCGATCGGTTTGATTCTGATGCGATTAAAGCGGAGCAGATTACAAATAATATCCATCCGGAAACTCGATTTTTGCCCAATTTTACTGAGATATGAAAAACAGTTTGTTGCTCTTACGAAAAAATAACGTGTATCTTTCTTTTATAAACAAAGAGAAACTTTCGGTTTCTCTTTGTAAAATCCGTAATTTGTATGTAGCTTATCTCATTCACGGTGTTATGTTAAATGTGATAACAGTATAAAATTTAAAAAAAAAAATGACATTTCTGTATTTATTGTAAGTATATTACGTAACAATTCAAGTGTAGTACACACGTTCTTAAAATATATCTATTATAGTTTCCGTGTTTTAAAGGCTATATACTATTGGTAAAATTTTCAGGTGTTTATCCTAGTGTTTATTTTTTTGGGGTTCTGTGTAACTGTTTTTTTTTTTCTTTTCTTTTAGGTGTGTTTAGTGAAACAATGTCATTGTCAGTGAAGGAGGGAGATTCTGTCACTCTGTTATCTCAGCTGACTGAAATAAAGAAAGACGATGTGATAGATTGGAGGTTTAAAGACTTTCTCATAGCTAGAGTAAGAAATAATAAAAACCCCTCAGTTTACGAGGATGCTCTTGATGGGAAATTCAGAGGCAGACTGAAGCTGGACGGTCAGACTGGAGATCTCACCATCACAAACTTCAGAAACACTGACTCTGGAGAATATGAAGTCACCAACAGCATCAACACCTTTAGGAAGAAATTCAATGTCACTGGTGAGTGTCTGATGCATTTCAGTGTTATTATTAGCTCATTTACATTGTTTCATAGTTCTTATTTCATCTTAATTATCTGAAATGTAACTGTTAAACATACAAGATGCACAACTTGCCTGTGTGTCTTGATGAATCTAGAAATTGACAAAGCACATTTTATCTCCAAAAATGATCTCATATGCCCCCCCCCCCCAAAAAAAAAAGATCTCACCAAACAAAAGTCATGCAATCACTGACAAGTCAACAGTATATATATATAAAAAAAATAAGTTTTAAAAAACCATAGTTTAACCATGAAATAACACCAAATGTACCAAAATTAAGTTCTTCTGCTTTAAAAGGAATAGTTCAGCCAAAAATTATCCAAATATTTATGTTGTTTACTCACTTTGAAGTTGTTCCCAAACTTTCTTCTGTTAAACAAAAAGCTAGATTTGTTTGAGGAATGGAACCAAACAGTTGCTGATCTCCATTGAATTCCATATTATTGGGGAATAAATCAAATACTGTGGAAGTCAATGGCTAGAAGCAACTGTTCGGATACCAACATTCTTCAAAATATATGTGTGTTCAGCACAAGAAAAACAAATCCTAGCAGCTTGGATCAACTTGAGAATGAGTAAATAAGAGACTATGACACGACTGACTTCTGTCGGTCTAACAGCGTAACAACTGTTGTCATGTTTGCGGAGTATTTTTAACTGTGAAATCTGCGTTATTCACTACTTAAAATGTCTACATAATTGATTTCAGTCTTGTGTTCACATCAAACTTCTGCTTTAACTCAGTCAAACAGCATCAACGGTGAAGAAATAAATCACTATGTTACAATCAATAGAATCAGATTTATATTTACTATGTTTTTGTATTTTCTGATGGTTCATACTTTATAGCAGTGCAATTTCCTGCAGAGTTTAGCACCAACTCTATTCAAACAAACTTACCTGTGATTTTCTAATGATCCTGAAGACATTGATTAGCAGACTCAGGTGTGTTTGATTAGAGTTAGAGCTAAAGTGGATCTCGTGAGCCTGATTTGATGATCACTGCTTTGTAGTGTTTATTATAGATTGGATATATTCATCAGACATGTTCATGCTGAGATGAATCAAATGAAAGCTGGTGAAAGAATGCAGAAAGAAATCTGACTGATTCCCTATAAAAAAACACACACTATCCTCACAGCCAATAAATAACAGTGTCAAGGTCCAGAAAATGTATGAATGTCGTCGTCAGAATAGTCCATCTGCCATCAGACGTGCAATCTGGGTTATATGAAGCGACGGGAACACTATTTATAAGCAAAGAAAGCAAAGATAACGACTCTATTCACTACGGCCCCCTCTGCACACTTTGAGCTTCAAAAACGCTCTTCAGGAGTCTACGGTTGACGTCACGGACACTACGTCCATGTTTTTATACCGTTTATGTTTGTAACCAGACGACTTTTATACCTTTTCTGGACCTTGACACTGTTATTTATTAGCAGTCTATGGGACAATCTTAATCCTCCTGGTGTTCATCCAAAATATCTTAAATTGTGTTCCGAAGACTAACAAAGCTTTTATGGGTTTGGAATGACATGGGGGTAAGTGATTAATGACAACATTTTCATTTTGGGATGGAGAATCCCTTTAATTGTGAAATTTTGAAGTAATAAATCTGTAAAAGTATTTTCTTGAAAAGCATCCTCCAATAATCTAGCATCTCTGTGTTCTCCATTTGTCAGTGTTATAGTGGTTTTACACTAACAACTGTCTGTCTTTAGTTCACTCAGGTCTGTCTTCAGGTAAAATAGCAGCGATTGTTGTTGGTGTTCTTGTTCTGCTGGTGGCTGCAGCTGTCGGTGGTGGGATTTGCTACAAGAAAAGTAAGTATTACAGTCATACAATGAGAATGAGAGAAAACATTGAGCTGTGGATAGTGAAGGTGTAGCAGGGGACGTTTAGTCGGGTTTAAACCGTTCTGTTATTGTATTTTTGTGACATAGTTTTATTATGGTTTTCATGTAACTTTCTCAAACTCAAGTTCTCCTTGTTGGTACCAAATCTAATTTGTCAAAATCCAACAGTTTTTCACTTTCTGTTGATAACGCTGTCATCTCCCCATCTACTCAGGTTAAAAGTCTGGTTAAAAGGTCCACAATAGTACTTTATCTTCTGAAAAGCATGTGAACAATATTACTTCGTCTGCGAATCTCCATTTATCATCCATATCTCAGCAGCCTTCTTCCATTTCTCATCCCAAATCCCTAGCTGTTCTTGTACATGCTCTTGCACTGATTACTGTAACTCTCCTCTCTTTGGTCAGCCTAAAAAACTCGATCACAAACTTCAATTGGTCCAGAATTCATCTGCCCGTAATATTACTAGAATCTCCTCCATTGAGCATATCACTCCAGTTCTCTACCATCTTCACTGGGTTCCTGTTTAATGCCATGAAAGGTGCCTTTAAATAAAATGTATTATTATAATAATATTATTATTATTATTATTCAAGCTGTTCTTTTTCTTGCAGTATTATTAAGAAATATCATTAATGCACAAATGAAAGATTCTAGTCATATGACAGAAAGCAGGAGGCAGATCTAAAGCAAATGTTTCTTTTGTTGATTGCTTTACTTTTTTTGATCTTTGTTGTGTATTTCTCTGTTTCTACAGTATGAGCTTCTGTCACAGATGATGATGACTGACTCTGGTAAGAAACTCGGGTCTTTCAGTGTAATAAATGAATTCATCATCATTAACCTTTATTATTTTAGCATAGTGTTGAATAGTTTGAATGAAGGATTGTGCGTTTGTATGACTGGACAGATTAATCTAGGGTGACCAAATGTGCCATTTTTCCAGGACTCATCCTCAATTTTTATATTGTCTAAAATATCCAAGTTTTGGCTTTGTTTGTTCTGCGCAGACCATTTGTTGTATGACAAAGTACCGTGAGAGCTCTAGAGAGCAGACGGCTTCTTGTGCTTTTGATTCACTCTCACAGTACTTTGACGTCATATAAAGATCAGTCTGCCTAGTGCTTCTTCAAATCCAACACTAATATGCACACGTTATTTACATCGCTTTGACCGTTCTCTGTAGATCTCACGCACCATGATTGGTTGATTACGTACAATGCCTGCATGCTATTGGTCAAACGATCATTACCTTCATTAAGAATGAAAACAGCAAACCAAAGCCAAAACCTGGATATTTTAGGCAATATAGAAATGCTGGCCAGGACGTGTCCTGGGAAAATGGCACATTTGGTCACCCTAGATTAATCATGTCATTTTCAATCGTTCTCTTTGGAAATGTTCAACAGAGAAGCACTTCTTGATTTCTGTTAAAAGAGACTTGGTCCATTGTATATCAACAGTTTTTTTTCTTTTTTTTTAAGTGAATAATGAAGATAAGTTTTATTTGTAATTTATATTTTTATTGTAACTATCTATTAATATCTGGTTGTTGTTTTTTGGTCAGATTCCTGGAGAAATAGTATGCCAGAGAACACAGTCCTGAGATGCTTCTGGCAGCTTCATTGCGAAACTATTTTAATATTATAATGATTTAAAGAAATCAGTCATATTTCTCCTCATGAGACTTTAAAATCATCTGTGAGCAGATAAATTTAATCAACATTTCACATGCCTTAAATATTAGTCATTGCCCATAGTGCATAGATAAACTAATTGATATAGCAAGGTATCATATGAGAACCTCTGACCAAAGCCTATAATATAAGAAAGGGGAAGTCGTGGCCTAATGGTTAGAGAGTCCAACTCATAATCCAAAGGTTGCGGGTTTGAGTCTGAACGCAGAATGTACAGTGCTCTCTCTACCCTCAATACCACGACGGAGGTGTCCTTGTCCTTATCTGAAGTGAATCTGTTCATCTGTTTATTAAAATAAAAATACATAAATCTGGTACTGGTATTTATTTATCACTGTTGTGTAAAAGTATTGAACTTTTATTTCTAGCTTCAGCTTGAATTATTTGTTTACCATTTTGAAAACAAGCAAAAAAAAATATATATCTTATTTGGTATATATATATATATATATATATATCTTAGACATGCTAAATATATAAATAAGCTATGCTATGTCATTTAATCAAGTGTCTTTTAACATTTAACACTGCACTGAACTTAACATAATGATTCAGCTTTTGACCTTTACTGACGCTGACTAGCTCTTCAACTCAAAATAAACCGAAATACGTTTCTAATAAACTGTTCTCTTTTGTTTATTTGTATTGGGGTGGTGGAGCTAATGTTAAGAGAGCTAGTTCCTGGTTAAGATGGCGCTATAGTGCTGTGTTTGTGCTGCTTGTTCTTTTCTTTTGCTTTATTTGTAGATTTCTGCGCATATTTTAAACTTTATTTCAATTTCAAAAATTTCAAAACATGATTCATGTCAAACAATTCCATTAAAAGATTTGCCACTGAAATTTGCAATGGGAAATCCGTTTTACAACAGTTATTTTTTCAACTGCAAAAGAAAAAAAAATAGAAAAATGTAATTACAAATTAAGGGCAAAGATTCGGAATTATTATATTTAAGATGAGTTTATCTTTCGTTGGGCTGCAGCACATGTAACAGTGGAGCTGGAATGAAGTGTTTCAGTTTGATATTTCCGTCTTCCGTAAAAAGGAGTCCTTTTCCTGATGACGTATAATAAAAACATGCCAGCTTTACAATTGTTGTTCGCTATCAAACACAAACGTGTCCCAGAAACTCTGTGTACGTTACCAACAGAAGATGTAATTTAGCGTTTCACACAATTGATTCAGCACTCGTTTACTGGGAGGTTTTAATATAATGTAGTGTCATATTTACTATAGTTTAGAAGTGAATGTGTATCATGTGTTTCACATCTCGCTGCGTGCCGCCATGTTCGAGACGTCACATGCACGCGCATCTGTGAAACATATGGACTTTCGCTTGAGATGGAAATTAAATTTAAGTGGCTTTATGTTGCACTTTTTCTTTGTAGACGTTGAGAAGTATTACTTTTTGATGAACGTAAATTACATCTGTAATTAATATTTCAGTTATAATAGCATGTTATTTTACTGTACAACGTGATCCTGTTTACGTTTGTCACCTGGTG
Source organism: Carassius auratus (assembly GCF_003368295.1). Classification (NCBI taxonomy): domain Eukaryota; kingdom Metazoa; phylum Chordata; class Actinopteri; order Cypriniformes; family Cyprinidae; genus Carassius; species Carassius auratus. Next base: position 29,465,886 of record NC_039264.1, on the reverse strand, counting down.
GTCGATAAAACACGTGAAGAGTCCCCACAGTCTCGCATTGACTAGGAACCTGAACAATATCATAATGGATGTGTCTATTTAGTAAAGCACATATCAACCACATAGAAAATCCTAGTAGCCGCAGAGGACACCAATGAGACCTCATCATGTGGAGCAGGTGCAGATCTGCAGACCTTCACAAAACAGAGTCAGGAATATGACGGCATCAGGATCCCAGGTGAGATTTTCTAGCAAACCTTGTATATATATATAGTCCTTCATTGTCCCGATACTGTTTGCTGCTAAAATTGGGTTAATTTTAATTGATGTTTGAATTACATTTGAATATGTCTTTAATTTTATTTTCCTTGTATCTTTTATGGCGTTGTGAAGCGCAGAATTAAAATATATTATAACGGTTCGTACGTAAATAATTTGAAGGCAGTTCATTTAAGAATAGCTACATTTTTAAACTGTTGTGTATAAAGCAATAAACTGGTTTTATTCATGCTTTCTGAAAAAATAAATAATAATAATGATAGGATTTCCGCAATCAAAGGATGTGTCCAGTATTTAATGTCGACTGTTTAGAATAAGAACCAATCAAATTCGTGGATGATTCATTCTTTCGAGTCGGTTCTCTTCAATGAATTGGCCAAATAGCAGCACGGTTAGAAATAATTCGCGATTCAGTCTGAATGATTCATTGAGAATCACTGAATCGTTTGGAGCAGTTTCTCACTAGAGATGTGATCTATATATCTATTATAGATCAGTGGATAGAACTGATCTATACAGAACCGAAAGTGACTTGGACAAATTATATGAAACCGTGCCTGACAAGGAAAAATAAGTTTTTTTTTTATTTTTTTTTTTTTTATTGAATTGCACTACATATAAAACTATTTTGTTTTAGAGTGTATACAAGAATAGCGATTTTATATTTTTTCCATTTTCCTTCCTTTAAATATTTGTATTAATTTTCCTACAGTTATATTCAAACTTTAATCGGCAGCTCTACTGAGATCTATTTATAGCTCCCTCTTTTTGTTAGCAGCAGAGTTATTCTAGAGAGAAATCTTCTTGTTGTGAACACAAGGGAGCGCTAGTATAACAGTGGAAGCCAATGGTATTTGACCTCTAGCTCCAGGAGCTCAGGGTTCAGCTGGTTAGTGTGACCTTGTGAACCTCTGTGGTCAGATACTATAATTATACCATTTGCAGACAGAACCCACCTCTTTCCTTTGAATCTAGTGATTGTTAAAACACGATTGATTAAAAATATTATAACTTCCAAAATAGATTGCTTATGCATAACATCAATTGCAGTAAATTATTATTGTGTATGTACAATTTACAAATTATATTACAACAAGCATTAAATCATGCATTGCAATATTTTATTTTTAAAATGCTTCACTTGTTTTTGTCCTTGAAATTGACAGACCAAGCTCTTCACAAAACAGATATTCTGACCCATCTGTGATCACAAGATCAGTGGAAACTTCTCAGAAATAAAGAAGTGTTGTTGAAGCTGGAAATAACTTCTGCTGAAACTAACACTTCTTATCTGTTTATCTCCAGGGTCACTGCATTAGTATTATTAAGGTCATGAATATATAGAGCGATGTGTATGACACTGAATATCAATCTTATTTTTCCAGATACACATAGTATATTATGGATTTTTTTAAATATTTCACATTTACAAAGTAAGATCTCACAGATCTTTCTCATGAAAGAGGAAGTGAAATTGTGTAAGTTATTCAGCCTCAATCGATTCACAGAAACATACACTCACACTATTCACACCTCATGACATACACACCCACAAACGTCCAGTAATAGCCACATTCTCGTGCAAAAACGGTTTACTCAACAGATGAAACCACATTTCTTTCCAGAACTAAAACCAGGCCTTCTGTGGTTTGTCTGTAGAATACAATATTGTAAAAATACCAGAAAAACATGTTTGCTGCTAATTTTAAATGTGTTTTGTCACACTGAAGTTTTATTTCTAGTTTTACGTTGTATCGACCAGTGATTGGTAATGCATTGAGGAAAATGAGCTGCGAGAACATACAAAATGGCTGTTGAAAGTCAACTGGGATTTCCTGAACATACACAGACTAAAACCAAGAAGCAACTGAATAAAAATAAATACGTGTGATGAAATATCTCAGCCAATCTAATGTGAGCTCTCACATCAGAATCAAAAATACAAAAAAGGTGTGCGCATTGCAAAAACCAAATAAGGGCTCAGCTGCAGTACAAATAAGCAAAAAAACAACAAAAAAAAAAACAAAAAAAACAACCAAATTTCCACACACTGATGCAACTTAAAAAAAAACTATTAATACCTGCATGACATTTTGACCTTCAGATCTTTATCAGGCTTTTTACTCAAGTGCTGATGATCTAAATGTTGTAAATGTTTTAGTAAAGGGTCAGTGCATATAAGCAAGAAAACCTAATTCAAAGCTGAAAAATCGTCTTTTCTAGTGTAAACCAGAATATAATTAATAAGGACAGAGAATATAATTAGCATCTGGTGACGACCCATGCATACAGGTGCTGGTCATATAATTAAAATATCATCAAAAAGTTGATTTCACTAATTCCATTCAAAAAGTGAAATGTGTATATTATAATCATTCATTACACACAGACTGATATATTTCAAATGTTTATTTAACTGACAACTAAGGAAAATCCCAAATTCAGTATCTCAGAAAATTAGAATATTGTGAAAAGGTTCATATTGAAGACACCTGTTGCCACACTCTAATCAGCTAATTAACTCAAAACAACTGCAAAGGCCTTAAATGGTCTCTCAGTGTAGTTCTGTAGGCTACACAATCATGGGGAAGACTGCTGGCTTGACAGTTGTCCAAAAGACGACCATTGACACATTGCACAAGGAGGGCAAGACACAAAAGGTCATTGCAAAAGAGTCTAGCTGTTCACAGAGCTCTGTGTCCAAGCCAGAGATGCTCACAAGTCTCTGAGCTAGAGTCCAAGTCAAGTCTCAAGTCTCTGAGCTAGAGTCCAAGTCAAGTCTCAAGTCTCTGAGCTAGAGTCCAAGTCAAGTCTCAAGTCTCTTTATTATATTAAGTCTCTGGTTATAATAAATGTTGCATCACGTACAGCGACCCATCCAAGCTGCTTAGAACACTGCATAGCTATATATAAGGAATTCAAAGCATGTAATATGTTATTATGACAACTCTATCTATTAGCATACAATATCAACTTTGATTTTGGTATATAATCAGTGTAAACAGGCTATTGCAACATGACAAAAACACCAAGAATGCTTTACTTTTAAGTTAATATCTGTATTTTGCATTTATGGATTCAGTAATGGCCTTCTGTCTGTCCTGGCTGTATAGCTGCACACCTCTTGTCTGGCTTAAGAATGAACAAAGCTACGCTGACTTATGTTATTCATACAATACCTACTCACAAATAAACATTAAAAACAAAGCCGGCTGCAATGAATTTCTGAGCAAAACAGCTTTTACTACTAACTCTTCCACACAAGAACATTGTTATCACACAAGAACATTTTGATAGAGAACCAAAAATATTTAAAGTAGATAAAATTAGAATAAATAAAATGGAAATGTCTACATACTATTACTACTGTAAACTTTGCAAATAGGACATCAGCCCCTTCAAGTCAATGAACAATAACAAAGTGGGCTGCAATGAATATCTGTGCAAAACGTCATGGCTCCGCTCCTACCCAATGACAGAGGCACGCAGGTTTTTTTCCACTGGAGTACTCACGTGAAGGATGCGTGCACAACTAATAACTAATATCACCACGCTATAAAGGGTTGGCCTGCGCTGGGTGCGCCCCTCCCCCTATAACTGTTCTGTCTCGCGGAGGAGCTCATTTGTGTGCATCTGTGTGAAACACGCGCTCTGAAACACGCATAGGAAAAAAGAGCGACAGAAAGAACGGCTCCCCTCCAGCCGTGACTCGGCTCCCATCGTTCATGTTTATGAGCCGTTCAAAAGAATCGGTTCGTTCGCGAACGTCACAACTCTTACAGCGAGCTCATCTGACGTTTACTAAAAATTAACATTGTTCACGAGTCCCGGAGCTCGAGTACGAGTCGAGTCTGAAGTCTTTCGAGGACGAGTCTCAAGTCGAGTCTGAAGTCACTGTTTGTGCGACTTAAGTCGCACTCGAGTCCGAGTCTCAAACTCGAGTCCCCATCTCTGGTCCAAGCACATTAATAGAGAGGCGAAGGGAAGGAAAAGATATGGTAGAAAAAAGTGTACAAGCAATAGGGATAACCGCATCCTGGAGAGGATTGTGAAACAAAACCCATTAAAAAATGTGGGGGAGATTCTCAAAGAGTGGACTGCAGCTAGAGTCAGTGCTTCAAGAACCACTACACACAGACGTATGCAAGACATGGGTTTCAGCTTCGCATTACTTGTGTCAAGCCACTCTTGAACAACAGACAGACAGCATCTCCTGGGCTAAAGACAAAAAAGACTGGACTGCTGCTGAGTGGTCAAAAGTTATGTTCTCTGATGAAAGTAAATTTTGCATTTAGAAAATCTATGGGGTATTGTGAAGAGGAAGATGCGATATGCCACACCCAAGAATGCAGAACAGCTGAAGGCCACTATCAGAGCAATCTGCGCTCTCATAACACCTGAGCAGTGCCACAGACTGATCGACTTCATGTCACGCCGCATTGCTGCAGTAATTCAGGCAAAAGGAGCCCCAACTAAGTATTGAGAGCTGTACATGCTCATACTATTCAAGTTCATACTTTTCAGTTGGGCAAGATTTCTAAAAATCCTTTCTTTGTATTGGTCTTAAGTGATATTCTAATTTTCTGAGATACTGAATTTGGGATTTTCCTTAGTTTATAGTTATAATCATCAAAATTAAAATAAACATTTGAAGTATATCTGTCTGGTTGTAATGAATGAATATAATATACAAGTTTCACTTTTTGATGATATTCCAATTATATGACCAGCACCTGTACACACCACATAATCTTCCTGTTTAACACTCTGAAAGAAAACACAACAACATGGCAGCCTCTCTACATGTTCTCACTGTGATAGCCTGGGGTTTAAGTTCTGCCTCAGGAATATACATTTTCACTAGGTCGCACTCACGTCGAACCCCAACTGTAACTCTTCTGTGGTTGCCGAGGTGCCGCACGGTGGCTTGGGGTGATGTGTGCAGCCTGGACTATGAGGACAGTGCTGCGCTGGAGTTTTTTCCACTTCGCTCACTCTCCCCCACTCGAGTGCGATATATCAGCAGAATTGCTTTTAACAAACTATGTTTTGCCCATCGCGGGTTTTGGCTTTGGACACATGCGGTTCTTTCCCTCTGAGGGGACAGAAGAAATGCTCCTCCGCTTCCTTCAGTGAGCTGTTGGATGTGATTACTCGCGCGGTGGATAAACTGGGGTTGGATTGAGCCCCCTCAGACACTGCCTTCAAAGTTCAAGGAACGGCCAAGGGTCTGGCAAAGATTGCCCGTTTTATGATGGCCCACAAAGATGCCGCTTTCTTACTAGCAGCAGGGCCCGATGTGCATCCTGTTGAAATAAATCCTGCTGTAAACACACTTCAGGATTATATACAACGAAACACAGTGACCTTGACACATGCATTTCATGTGCTTATGGACGCTGCAAGCTTTCTGTGCTCAGAAGTTCTAATGCATGTGGAGACACTACAGCTGCAGACCAAGGTCTGGGTACACCAATCAGTTTCGAAAAGGCCCGGTTCCTCTCCATGGTATTCTTCTCACGATTGTGTGTTTAGAAGAAATTGCAGTGCTGTGACAAGAGATGTTATCTCTAGGGATGGGCATTTTCCGCAAATATCACATTCGAATATTTGAGCTCACAAAAAACTAATATTCGAATATTCATTTATTTAAATTAAGTTTAATTAATTAAGTTATTTTTCAGCAACATTTATTGTTTCCATCATTTTTTAACAAGCTTACACACAATAAGCGTGAACATTACCCATCGTGTTTTGTATCTGAAAACCTTTAACAGTGCGTGCAAACAAACGAAAGTACAGATTAAAAGAAAAAAAAAGTGAACAAAGAAAAAATGTAAATCAGCTTGCAGCAATTAGGCTATTGTAGAACGTAGCCTGCACTTTGAAACTTTTAAACTGTCAGCACATCTTTTTTGCTTTTTTTTCTATTGTTTTACATGTTCTTGTTAAGATACACGGGCATGTAAACATGGTTGGGAGAAGTCGGCTCTTTAGTCTGTTAACAATAAGGCCGGCCGTGGAGAAAACGCGCTCTGACGGCACAGATGTTGTCGGGACTCACAAATAACGATGTGCTAAGCGAATAAGTTTTGTGAAGCGCTTCGTGTTTTCGTTTCACCACTGAATGGGATCCTCATCTGGTGGAATACATGGCTCCAGCAAGAACTGTCCCCACTCGTCTTGGCTGGACTCTCTGTATATCACTGAAGAACTGGCTCAGCCTTTTCCGACAAGTGGGCATTGCATCCTCTTCATCGTTGGTGGCGGCGGCTGCATCCGCACCACTCGCATAAAGGAAAATGTTCTGATAATGTTAAAAAAGTTTTTTTTTTTCTTACTTCTCTCATGTTTCCATCGAGAAACCTGAGATGTTTGTGCCGAGGTTCTAGGGCAGACGAGAGAAGTGGAGTTTTCACTGCATTCTCCAAGTTAGCGGTGTTTATTCGTTGCTTGAGAGATGCCGCAACAATGTTCTTGAATTCGGTCACTTTCTGAGATTCTCCACAGCATATTTGAAGTACTGTAGAAGATCGCAGTTCTTAGGGGCCGTTCACATATCGTGTGTTTTGCGCGCTCAAGTTCGTTATTTCCAATGTAGGCACGCGGAATGCATGCTCATAATGGAAGCGACGTGGTCGCGATGCGACGCGCCCATTTTTCAGGCGCGTCCGCATCAAGTTCAGAATGCCGCAAGCGCACCGCAGGTCATGTGACAAGAACTAAACATTCAGCTTCATCCTTTCCCGTAACAATGTTGAAAGCTCGGCCAAGATGTAGGAACAGCTTATCATAGCTGTATATGGATTGCCATTTTGAAATAAATTTAGTAGCAGAGCTACTGAAAGCAATTTTTTTGAGCTGCAAATTCATTTATCCTTTGCTGAAATTTCTGCGTCTCCATGGAGAGCCTCAGGAGCGCTTCTGCCTGAGCGCTTTGGAAAGAAGCAGAAAGCGGCGTGCCTAGCGTTTTCCACGAGTTTTTAGGTGCAATATGTGAACGGCCCCTTATTCATTTATTAAAGGGACTGTAAGTAGGAATTACTCCCATCTAGTGGTGAAATTGTATTTTGCATTCAAACTAATTTTGCTCTCCAGCGCCTCGCTTTTTCAAATGCGCGTTGCATCTACGGCAGGGGATATGTACCAAAAAGCTTTGACAGGATGTCTTCTGATAGCACTTCGTCGAGTTTTCCTTCAGGTGAACAGGTGTGTTATTTCAAACAAACTGCAACATGACAACTAACAAACGAATGTTACAGTATGAATTACTGACTGTGGAAAACATGAAATATTGTAATTAGTAGTTATGTCTTCTTTATTCGTTATATTTTCTGAATTATGTGCATTGTTAAATAGGGAGAGGTAGAGGTAGAGGGAGAGGACAGAATCTGATCAGTGGGACCCGGCATTAACTCTTGTTTTCTGTAATCTACGGTCACGTTTCCTTTTACATTCTATTTTTGACTGTTTTGGCACGTTTTCTTCTCCTGTGGCGCGGCATATGTATGGTCCATAATAAGAATGCAATCCAGACTTGCCGGTGCAGTTTCAAGCGCCTCTCACTGATCTGCACCTGCGTTTCTGGCTCTGACCAAAAACGCGTTGTGGAAACGCGTTGGCTTAGTACTTTTTGTCCCTCTCTGCTATTATAGTTTTGCAAGATGGCGGAACTACATGGAAGCCTCCGTCGACCTACCCGTCCCATTTATATAAAGATAATAAATTCTTCATTTACAAGGATTAGTTTAAACATTGGCATAGGTATTTGTATACCATTGAGGGCATATTTATGAATAAAAATATTGATTTTAGATAATAAAATACCTAAAAAGTTACTTATTGTCCCTTTAATTTTTTTTTTTTTTGCGAAATTCGAATTTCATTTTTATTTATTGAGTAATTAGAGCAGAACGAATGTTCGACTATCAGTGCACACCCTTAGTTATCTCTACTGAGAATAGGGGCTTTGGAAAAAGTACACCCCTCTCAGATGGAGTCAGGATTTTATAAAAAAAAAAAAAAAACATGGCGGTCTACGACCAATATTGGATTTAAATCGTTTGAATCTTGCACTCAGGATGAGCAAATTCAAGATGTTGACTGTAAAATCTATTATGTCTCAGATTTAACCAAACCATCGGTTTGTCATGATCAATCTGAAGGATGCATACTTTCATACTCAGATAATCAAGAGACACTGGAATTACTCAGATTCGCTCTGTTTTTTCCTTCAGTTTAGCCCTGGCTCCACGGACTTTCACAAAATGCATGGACGCAGTTCTTGCCCCATTGCGACTTCAGGGCGTTCATGTGTTAAATTGCCTAGCCGATTGGCTGCTATTAGCACAATCACAGACTCAAGCACGCTCTCATCGAGATCTCAAGCTGAATCATTTAAGCAGCCTGGGTTTACTCATTGAAGTATACACGCTAAGCTCTGTGTACTTTCTAATATCCATGTAAGTGGTAAGTGCGCATGCTAGCACTTTGCACACTTTTTTTAAATCCACATATGTGGTAAGTGTGCATGCAAGAATCTGCGCACTTTCTGAAATCCTATATGGTGATTGTTACGTGCTCAGCCTCCATCCCTTTCTTCGAGTTGGTTAGACCTTGTTTCCTTGGTGTAGCATCTGCTTAGGATCATGTACGATCATTTGGGCTTTATGTTGTAGGGATTCCTTTAGCCTTTTGACATTTGCATATAAATTACAGAATCTGACCCCATGGGCCTCACTTACTCGAGTGCTTAATGGCAATGTTTACCCCATTATCTGGAAGATATTGAACAGGTCTCCCCATCCGACTTCAAACACATTCCAAGATAACTAGATAGCCCCCGATGCCAGATACCAAAGGGGCCTGGCTGAGCAGCCAACTCACATTCTCATCACACACCCACACACACACACACTTTATTCATTTAGACTATAATTAATAAGTTACAAATATATCTAGTATATGCATGTATCTTTTGTATGTTTCGATTTGTATGCATCAAGCACGACTGCGCATTGCCCGCTATGTTTCTCCCTATCCCCGATCACCCCTGGGAATGGGTGCTCTAGCCAACAAATGGCCCAGAACCACTTTGTGTATTTTTTCCTCCGATTCCCCAATTTTAGCAGTGCTATCCAGAATAGGGATTGACAGAGTGGAAAAACTATTGTTGGTAGCTCTGTGGTGGCCCACTCAGCCATGGTTTGTGGAACTTTTCAGTCTGTTACCGGGTTCTCCGTGGGAGATTCCCCTCAGACAGGACTTGCTGTTACAAGTATGGGGAATGATCTGGCACCCAAGGCTAAATATGTTAGTATGTCCTGATCTTTCAATAGAGGCCACCGAGACTGTAATTAATTCTAAGGCAGTTTCTACGAGACGTGTATATGCCTTCAAATGGAAAGTGTTTACTACCAGTTGTAGACTTTGTGATATGGATCCAGCTTACTGCCCTGTTGCTTCACTACTGGAGTTTATTCCAGTGTTGTTTTCGTCAACGATGACGACAACGAAATGATTTCGTCGACGCACCTTTTTTTATGACGATAACGCGACGACGACTAGTAGGGCTGTAGTACTCGAGTCCGGTCTTTTTCTGTCGTCTCGGACTTGTCTTGGACTCGTTGAATTTGCACTCGGACTTGTCTCGGACTTGGCCATTGGACTCGCAAAGTCTTCTAGTTGGTCTCGACCGAGTCCAGCTAAAAAATAAAATAAAACATTTCTCCTTCAAAACAAAACCACATTTGCATGATGTCGCGACTGAAAACGTGTGGAAAACGCTAGGCGCGACACTCCTTTTTTCCAAAGCACTCTGTAATCTGCGTTTGCGCTCCAGTGGCGTCTGCTGTTGCTGGGCAACCATGACCTGCTCTCCATGATGACGCAGAAGTTTCAGCAAAGAATAAATGGAATTCCAGCACTTAAAATCACTTGCAGTAGCTCTGCTAATAGATTCATTTAAAAAATGGGTATCCTTGTACAACTATGATCATCTGTTTCTCCATCTTGCCTTAGCTTTCAGTATTGTTCCGGGAAAGGATGTGCATGACCAGTTTACTGCGACCTGAAAAGTTTAGATGTTTCTAATTTAATTTTCTACCTGTTAGATTGTGTTTTATTTACGTCTACACCTAGATAGCCTGAAACGTATCCTTTACAATAACGAAAAACTAATTATTGTTGTACAGTATAGGGGTTGCAAGACTACTGATTACTACTAGTCGATTTTTTAAATAAAAAATGCTTGAGTTACTCGGCTATACTCGTGGTTCATGCTATTGTAAATGAATACACATTAAATAGTTTTTTTTAATCAATAAACGCATATTAATGTATAGCCTTATGCAACAATTACAAATGTAAATTTTAAAAACTTTATAATTATGACATTATATATTTACATTTTCATGTAACAGCCAGTATTTGTATCTGTAACAATCACAAAATTTTTCCTATCTGCATTCGGATACAACATCGTTCAGTTACTTGATAAGACTGTTATGACTTTTTATATATTTTTTCGTAGTTATCACTAGACAAGTATGCTGGTTAAACAGAAATAATTATTAATTTCTAAAATAATATTTATCATGCAAGCAGAGAGTCATGACAAACGTTTAGTGATCATTTGAACACGACTGAATCCATTCAATGCACACATTTTCATTACGCAGAACACTTTGAGCGAGTCTTAATGTTAATGAACTTCAGTAAACAGATGTGTGTGTGCCGCGCAAACCAGCAAAACATAAAGATGCAAACATGTAGGACAAGTAAACAATGTATCCGTATCTAAGCTGATTATTAGCCTACTATTGAGAGAGAACTGGTTTGGTTTTTGAGAGACTGAGACGCGCAGCGCGGCTGTTTGATTGGCGAGCGCGCTGTGTTTATTCCATTCATTCGTATCATATCGTAGCCTACGCTATAAATATTTGCCTTTTAAATATATATAAATAATATAACGTGTAGCTATGATGTATTATTATAGGTAAAATTACTCTTGCAAAGCTCTGATTTCTGAGAGATGCACAGAGAGGCGACAACAATGCGGTGTTTGATTTGCGTTCTTTTCACTCAAAAAAATTACATTCATTCACTTCTGGCGCTGATGCCCTGGCTCAACTGTTATCTAGCAAACACCAGACTGTGTCAGCTTCAGCCGAGTATTCAGGCAGAATTATTCCTTATGCGTTATTCGTTTTTTAAGCCATTATCCGTGCCATATTCGGCTTCAGGCACAACCCTAATTATTATATTACATATTTTATTTTTACATGCAACATAGATAAGGTCATAAATTAACAGCTCCACGTAATATTGTAATTCTAAAATTCACGTCATACTTGCAAACACTTTGTATTCATTATGGTTAATGCATGCTGGAGTAGTTGATTGTTTCCGACAGTGCTCGACTAGTCTATGCAAGCCCTAGTACAGTATGACAAAAATTTCGCTGTATTTATGTGCGCATGTCCAGTAGAGCCAAACGTATGCCTTCTAGCTGTGCTGCGCGCATTTGTCATATCCCGAGCTTTGCGTGTGTCTGTGCACTGTGCCAAGGCATCTGTCATATACATTTTTGACCACAGATATAATCAGGGTTCTAAATTAACACCCGCCAACCCGCCAAATGCGGGTTAAAATTCATTTTGGCGGGTGTTAATTAAAACTTACTAGCCAGTTTGGCTGGTGATGCATGACATGAGGTTCTGTTCTCGGTCATTTATCCCCCTGGCAGCACTTCCTACATTTCCCATGAACACTGTGCTGTAATGCTACGTGATGACGTTTCATATGCTCATTGGCTGCACGCAGTTTGCAGTGAAACCAGCGCGAAAAACATGGAAACGAATAGCGTCCATCAGAAAACACAAGGAAGAAGAATGAATGGAGCCAGAGCAGGGAGCATAGACTGAAAGAGGAGGGAGTTAGCTATTAAGATTAAATTAAGATTAAACTAAATGTGGCGGTGGTTGGGACAGATTTCTGGGGGCGAAAAGAGGAACGAGGCAGGGGATGAGGATATTACGGAGAGCCCCGCACGTCACCTGTAGGAGAAAAAAAATCAATCCGTGACGACGGTTTTGCAATCCGTCCCCTCAGTTTATAAACCGTACTCACAAATTCATAAACTGTTCCCTCGGTTTAACAAATTGTACCCACGGATTAACAAACCGTGCCCACGAATTCCCAATCCGTGCGCTCAGATTTTGTAAACCGTACCCTCGGTTTTTTAAATCTGTACCCACAAATTCATAATCCGTGCGCACACTTTCACAATCCGTTACCTCGGATTTGTATTTGTAAACTGACACGCATTTGTAGCTCCGCCCCCACCGGCAGATTCATTTCTGTTTATTAAACATTATTTTTCATAGTATCCAATGAGTCCACGATCAGCATTCACAAATAGTCTTCTTTTTAGCGTTTATTTTAATAGTGATTATTATATTAATCACCAATAGGATAAGACACAGCCGCCTGTGTTTTATGACCAAAAAAAAAAAAAAAAACGCTAAAAAGAAAAAGAAAATAAGTGTAAAAAGCAATACAAAACAAATAATATGCCGGTTATGTTTTCATTCCTTTTCTCTCTAACTGAATGCAATGTTATTTTCGGCCTCATTATTTATTAAAAACATTAACAGTGAAACATGCATCTAACTCCATGCATCTAAAAATAAAGCAATTCATGAATTATTTTCTTGTAATCATTTATTTAGCCTACAAATTAAAATGATAAAAATAACTTTATTTTTATTTTTATCATTATTATATATTATTATACAGGTTATGCATAAGAATCTTTCATCCAAAACAATTTACAACAGGAAAAGGAAAAAACAGGAAAAATTTACTCCAGAGTTAGTCAAAATGCCAGGTTTATTGTACAATAATAATCAGTTGCTATTATAAGATTATTCCTTTATTATTATTAAACCTATTCCACATAATAATAGTCAATAAAACTGTATGTTAACAGGAGCTTGCTGCATGAATCCGTGAGTACGGTTTACAGATCCGTGGGAACGTATTGCGAAAGTGTGTGCACGGATTATGAATTTGTGGGTACGGATTCAAAAACCGAGGGTACGGTTTACAAAAACTGAGCGCACGGATTGGAAATTCGTGGGCACAATTTGTTAAACCAAGGTAACGGTTTATGAATTCGTGAGTACGGTTTATAAACTGATGTTTTTCATGCCAACAATGTTAATAAAATGATCAAATGCATTTAGTGGCACTCATAATTTGTTATTTTTACCGGAAAAAAAAAAATGGCTAGTGGAAATTCTGATTGGCTGGTAACTTTAGAAAGTTACCAGCCACATTGGCTGGTGATCAAAAAAGTTAATTTAGAACCCTGGATATAATGTCAACAAAAAATAAAGTACATAAAAATTATTTGACCTTACAGTTCCAAACTTTGTTTGTTTATCCAAGTTTAGCTCCCAGGGTCGGACTGGGGGTAAAACCAGTACTCATTACCAGGGCCCCAAAGGAAGAGAGGGCCCTTGAAAAGTATTAATCTGAAATGTATATTTTTTACCTGGATATTTTCATGGGTGGGGGCCATGGGGGCCCATCAGGATCGCCTATGCATAGGGCCCGGGATCTTGTGTAACGCCCCTGTTAGCTTTAACCCTAATTATACACACTTGAACCTAATCAAGCTCTTACTAGACACACTAATCTTCCAGGTGTTTTAAGGCTAGTTGGAGCTAAAATTTTCAGGACATTGGCCATCCAGGATCTAGTTTGGAGACCCCTGTCCTACAGAGTTGTTACTTTGCACATGCTTTTTGATCATTACAAATAATAATGTAAAATGATTTTCTTAGAATAGGAGATATGCTTTCTCTCGCATCACAAACATTATCAGTAGTTAAGTATGTGGTCTTGAAGAGGACCCTTTTTTCTTTCATTTGGACTCGGTCTTGGACTTGGACTCGAACTTTTGGACTTGGACTTGACTTGGACTCGAACCTCTTTGGACTCGGTCTTGACTCGGTCTCGACTAGTCCTGGACTTGGACTTGACTTGGACTCGACAAAGCTGGACTTGACTACAGCTCTAATGACTAGCTAAAAATGGCTCTAATGTGACTAAAACATGGCAAGACATTTTCGAGTTTTCGTTGACGAGAGGAAACGAAAATGATTATAAGTCTGACGTTCACAATGCATATCATTTCTGCCTGTTTTGGAGAAGCACCCGGCTGCAACCTGCAGATCGAGGTGGGGCTGCACCTGGGGCGGGGATGCACGTACTTTTAAATGCGCACTTCAGCAGCACACTGTGACTCCATGTTGCTTTGAGCACATCATTCTGCACCCGCGATGTGCATATGCGCTTTGTGCGCTCTGTTTTGAAACGTTTCATATTATCATGGTTTTGCGCACTAAAAGATTATTAAAAGCCTATAATTTTTATACCTAGCCTACACAATACATTTAAAATGAGCATAATTTAATTGTATATTATTTGTGTGTAGTGTAGGCTATATAAATACATACACTTCTTAGCTCTTGACATCCATATATAAATATAAAATTGTGATATTTGCTGCGGGGTGAGGGCTTCGATAACACTCTCTTTTTTTTTTTTTTGACCATACATGTGTTTGCATCCCTGAATGTTTGTGTCACTTTTATTAGACAGGGTTGTATGGTGTTTGTGTTTACAAATAATATGCATCTTGTTGTTGCACTGGCAGACAAGTTGAAGCACAAGTTGTAAAGCATAAGTATGTGTTCCTCAATAGCTTATATTTTGGGCACGTTGTTCATTGCACTTAAGCAATTTCTCAAATAAAGCCACAATTGCCAAAGTAAGAATGTTTTTATTCCTGGCTTTTTTTGGAGTAAAACAGTGATCCCACTGTTACCACTTTATCTGTGTATAATGTTGTAGTAGCTCAAAGTTTTTTGCTGTTTAAACTTTAAACCATTCCTTTATAACTGTGATTACTGGTGAAAATAGGCAATGTGCTGAAATTTTAGAAGAGCATCAATTCATGGAAAAACAACTTGAAATATGTGGATAAAAGGTTTCTGCCCAATGCGACCATGAAGTACAGCTTGGCAGCACTGCATCTCCATCAATGAGAAAGTCTAGTTTATTATGCAAAGCTTTTAAGGTTAACTGTTGTTTTATGAATTGTAACACTCGTTACAACCTGTCAAACCGAAGTCCATTTCCAATACTTTTTAATCTAAATTAATTTGCTAAAGACTACTTTTTTGTTTTTTTACCAATATTTACTAAAACTTGACTAAAACCTTTTTGCGTTATTGTCGACTAAAACTTGACTAAAACTATCAAGTTTATAAGTGACTAAAATGTGACTAAAACTAAAAAGCATTTTCGTCCATAAGACTAAGACTAAAACTAAAAGGGCTGCCAAAAACAACACTGGTTTATTCAAGACCATTTTTCAAAGGGAGTAACATCAGTCACTCTTAAAGTGTACGTGGCAGCCATATCAGCTAACCACACACACGTAGATGACATCTCAGTGTGCCGTCATACCCTGATCTCTCAATTTCTGCAGGGTTTGTGATGGGTGCGGCCTTTTCGCACTGCACAAGTTCCATCTTGGGATCTATCCTTTGTATTATGAGGATTATCAGGACATCTGCTTGAGCCTGGATTTTTGCACAGGATTTATGAATGTTTTGCTGTGACCAAGGCCTGATTATGTCCCTAAGGTCGCTTCGAAGACTTTTTGCTTTCAGCAAGTGGTCTTGGAGGCTTTCTTCCCCACAGAGGCTTTCTTCTCCGCTGAGGGTCGATGTTGATTGCACAACAACACACGATTGTCTTATGGCGTGAGTCCTACCAACTGTTCATCTGTTTTGGGCATAAAATAAAGGCTGTGCTGTCACAAAGCAATGCATGTCCCATTGGCTGGTGGAGGCTATATCCTTACCCTATGAGGCACAGAGACTTGCTTCGCCCTTAGGAATTCGAGCTCATTCCACGAGGGCAGTGGCTTCATCGCAAGCCTTCCTCAGTGGATTTTCGATGGACGATATATGTGCTGCGTCAGGATGGTTCTCACTGAGCAATTTTGTCAAGTTATACAGTCTAGATGTGATGACGCCTCCTGGCTCCCGGGTTCTCTCTGCTTGAGCAGATGCTTTTCTCGGATCCCAGTTATCTCAGGTACATCAGGCGTGTTGGTATAGGGTTCCCATGCGGTGACGTCAACGCAGCATCGAAGTTACCTATGAAAGGGGACATCTTAGTTACGTATGTACCGTATTTTTCGAACTATAAGTCGCACTGGACTATAAGTCGCATTTATTTAGAACCAAGAACCAAGAGAAAACATTACAGTCTACAGCCGCGAGAGGGCACTCTATAGCCCCTTTCACAATGCCATTCCGGCAAATACAGGGGTAAAGTGTTCCTGTAATTGTTCCCTGGTCGCTAGATTTGGCACTTTCACACTGCCAGTGACGACCCGGTATATGTGCGTGCCTTCACACACAACCCCTGAAGATCCCGTAACGACATGTGACATCAGCGCGTGACGTGTAATGTACGAGTCGACAACGCTTGGCATGTTATACTTTAACTGAAGCAAGCAAACGATCTCTGCGTCAGTGCGGAAAGTGAGGAACTAACTGATCTCTGCTTTATTACAGTTTGCACACATGTTTTCGTCGCGAATGTTGATCTTCCTTCAAAACAGCCGGTAAAAGAGTCGCGCGATAACGCGCGTCATCACTTCGATACGGAATTAGATCTGGCTTTTGTTCACACAGCGCTCGTTCCGGATCGATTACCGCAATGTTACTATGTCCCCGACCCAGGTTCGATTCGGTAATCAATTCCAACTTTGTGTAGAGTTCACGACATGTATCACCAATATGTATCATGTCATCTGAGGCATCATGCATGGCGCCATGTTTGGCTTGATGTCATTTACATGTGTAACGGTGAAGTTATGGACTTCCGCTTGAGTTGGAAATTAGATTTAAGTTGCTTTATATTGCACTTTTCCTTTGTAAAGGCTTGGAATTATGACTTTCTGATGAATGTAAATTACATTTGTAAAGATCTTGTTTACGTTTTTCACCTGGATTATAAAACAGGTGAAACATTACCCACAGTCTCACATTTACTTGGTCCCTGAGCAATGTCTTATGCAGGGTACACACCAAAAGATTTTTTACATCTTATAAGATTTAAAAAAATGTGATAGACCACAAACATCCTAGATTTAACCCATTTGCTCCTATAGTGTTTGGTGTGCCATGATGTGACAAAGACAGCACACCACACACGAAACAGATTTTCAACCAGAGTCTCTACTGTGACAAAATCTTGTGAGATTTCAGAATAAGCATGGCGGACGATATGCAGGAAGAAATTTCAATGATAGTGTTTGGAATGATTTTATACACGACACGTTGTATAAACATTTGTGCTGTTGGCACAAATTAACAAGCTGATCCTCCATCTCTGCTGTCCACATCAATTCACTTTGTGCTGCACCATGACTGCCTCTGTCTTCCATCATCTTGCTTTTTGATTGGATATTATTTTGTTTCACGTGATAATCTCCAGAGCGTGCGCAATTTGTCCTCGGGGTTCCCCCCACACATCAGGATTTCTGATCGTAAATATTAAACATGTTGAATATTTACGATTCGCGATCGGGGTGGCTCCGATGTTCTTCCAATCAGGTTTGGACACTCTTAACACACCTCACACCAAGAAAAAGTCTGATAAAATAATCTGTAGAACCATCAAGATAATTGGGACATAGCTAGGATTGTCGGAAGGGGGGAAATAGGCCCAAAATCAGCCCGATTATCTTTTGGTGTGTACCCCGTATAAATTGATGTGTCTCTATAGTAAAGCACCTAGCAACCTGATAGAACATCCTAGTAACCACAGACGACACCACTGAGAGTTTAGGAGCCTGATGGCTTTATTAACCTGTGTTTGGATGTGAGTAGTCCAAGTCAGGTCCTCGGAGAGGTTTACACCAAGGTACTTGAAGCTGCTCACCCTCTCCACAGGGGTCCCACTTATCATAAGAGGAGTATAGGACTGCTGCTGTCTCTTCCTTAAGTCCACAATCAGTTCTTTAGTTTTGCTCACATTCAGAGAGAGACAGTTGTCCTGACACCATGATGTTAATTTCTCTACCTCATCCAAGTATGCGGTCTCATTATTGTTGTGAATGAGGCCCAGAACCACAGTGTCTTCACAGGGTTTATTGTTTTTAGGCACAGGGATGATGAAAGATTATTTGAATGAGGTGGGAACTACCGATGTAGCAAGAGACTCATTAAAAATGGATGTAAACAAACCAGCAAGCTAATCAGCGCAGGACCGCAGAACATGGCCCGAAATCCCATCAGGTCCAGCTGCTTTCCTTACATTCAGTTGCTTTAGTGCCCTCCAAACCTCGTCCTCCGACATGGTGATCACATGATGATCGCTGCTCTGACTGCTGCTTCCTGACGCACTGATCGGCAGACTCGCGTTGCTTAGATTGTTTTTAAAGTGGCCTTAGAAAGTGTTAAGCTCATCAGCCAGTGACGGATCTGCTCTCACCTTTGCAGAGGATTTATTTCCAAAGGCACAGATGGTCCTTAGATCTTCCAACATGCGTCGGGAGTCATTTAGCTGGAAATGTGACTCTATGCATTCCCTGTGTCTCTGTTTGGCGGCTTATAGTTATTGTATCCGTAGCTTGTTCGGCCAGCGTGTTTACAAAGCTTAATGCTACATCCGTGAACTTGCTGTCATCAGATGAACTTGCGCGAAACATGTCCCAGTCTACGTCATTAAGAGCCGCCTGTAGCATGGCTTCTGATTGGGCGAACCATCGCGTCACCACCCTCTGCAACGGGGTATCTTGAACGAGCCTTTGCTTATATTCCGGTGTGAGGAAAATGGCGGCATGGTCCGATTTCCAGAAAGCCAGTAGTGAACAAGTTTTGTAGGCATTCTTAAACTGAGTGTAGCAATGATCCAGTGTATTCAGTCCTCTGGGTGGACAGGATACATGTTGCTAAAAATTAGGCATAACTTGCCCGAGTTGGCTTTATTAAAGTCCCCAGCGATGATAATAGCAGCGTAAGGATGTTTGTTGATGTTGCCGCTGAGCGCATCGTGAAGCTCTAACAAAGCCAAGCCGGTGTCTGCTTGTGGTAGGATGCAAACAGCAGTTTATGATGATCGATGAAAACTCCCGGGGCAGATAGAATGGGCGGCAAATAATGGTTAAATGTTCCAGATGAGGCAAGCAGGAGCGCGACAGAGTGGAGATATTCCTGGGGTCACACCATTTCTTGTAAATCATGAAACACACTCCGCAAACTTCTGCAATCAAATTACGTGTCCAGTGTTTAATGGCGACTGTTTAGAACAAGAACAAATCCGATTTGTGAATGATTCATTCTTTAGAGTCGGTTCTCTTCAATGAATTGGCCAAATAGCAGAACGGTTAGAATCAATTCGCGATTCAGTCTGAATGATAAATTGAGCTCTGACACACTGAACTAGAGATGTGATCTATATTTATATTATAGATCAGGGATAAAACATACAGAACTGAAAGTGACCTGGCCAAATTATATCTTTTCTAGTCATTTGAAACCGAGCCTGGCAGATAAAACAATTTTAAGAATGTATACAAAAATAGCGATTTTATTGCAGTGAATCAGTTTTATCCATTTTCCTTCCTATAAATATTTGTATTTATTTTCCTACAGTTATATTCAAACTTTAATCGGCAGCTCTACTGAGATCTATTTATAGCTCCCTCTATTTGTTAGCAGCAGAGTTATTCTAGAGAGAAATCTTCTTGTTGTTAACACAAGGGAGCGCTAGTATAACAGTGGAAGCCAAGGGTATTTGACCTCTAGCTCCAGGAGCTCAGGGTTCAGCTGGTTAGTATGACCTTGTTAACCTCTGTGGTCAGATACTGTAATTATACCATTTTGCATTCAGAAACCATCTCTTTCCTTTAAATCTAGTGATTGTTTAAAAAAAATAGTTACAGGAAAAGTCCCTGTTTAAAAAACTATTGATTAAAAATATTATTGCTTCCAAAATAGATAGCTTATACATTACATCAATTGCAGTAAATTATTATTGTATAAGTACAACTTACAAATTAAATTACAACAAGGAAATGCACTGCAATGTTTTTATTTTTAAAATGCTTCACTTGTTTTTGTCCTTGAAATTAACAGACC
This sequence comes from Carassius auratus, assembly GCF_003368295.1. Taxonomy (NCBI): domain Eukaryota; kingdom Metazoa; phylum Chordata; class Actinopteri; order Cypriniformes; family Cyprinidae; genus Carassius; species Carassius auratus. Next base: position 29,445,394 of record NC_039264.1, on the reverse strand, counting down.
AACATGAAGCTCTTCGCAAAAGCGATATGTTGACCTATCTGTGATCACAAGATCAGTGGAAACTTCTCAGAAATAAAGAAGTGTTGTTGAAGCTGGAAATAACTCACTGAAACTAACACTTCTTATCTACAAGTTCACTTCATAAGTATTAAAAAGGTCATGAATATATAGAGTGATGTGTATGACATTAAATATCAGTATTATATTTCAGATACACATAGTATATGATTTATTTGTAATATTTCACATTCAAAAAGATCTCACAGAGAGTGTTTTGACAAACATTTGGCATTCTTTGCTTTGCAGGAAACTTTGTTTCTCAAAAAGAGGAAGTAAACTGGTGGAAATTCCCCAGCTTTAAGCGATTCACAGAAACACACAATCACACACTCACACTATTCACGCATCATGACATGCACACACCCATAAATTAATAAATAAATAAATGTAAAAAAATGTATGCATTTAGCAGACACTTTTATCCAAAGCGACTTACAGTGCATTCAGATTACACAAATGTCCAGTAATAGCCACATTCTCAAGCACAAACTGTCTACCCAACAGATGAAACCACATTTATTTTCAGAACTAAAAATAAGGTCTGCTGTGGTTTGTATCTGTAGAATACAATATTGTAAAAATACACCCAAAACACCTGTTTGCTGCTAATTATTATTAGGGGTCAAGCTCCAAATGGGCTGTAGCTCTTGAACCCCTTGTTCTAGAAAAATGAAACTTAATACACCTGATTACTCTCTTCATGATGATCAAAATAGCTTACATTAAGACTCCACCCATTACAGTAGCAGCCATTTTGAAAAGTACAGTTTTCAGTTTTTTCGCTACTCCTTCAAAATGTGTCCAATTTAGGGATGGGCGATACCAAATATTTTGTTTTCGATATGATACCGATATTTTTAATGGCCAGTATCATTGATATTTGTACTGATACGATACTTCTAAACTTAACTTTTAGATTATGAAATGTATTTAATCATTATTAGCACAAAGGGTAATAATACCTTCTTAACTTTATATTTGAAATGCATTTTAATATCCAATATGCCTTAAGTGTCATCAGCATAGCAGTGGTATGAAAAGCCATGTTTTTGAATGACAGAACCTAATGACGCCATGTAGACAGAGAAGAGGAGTGGTCCAAGAACTGTGGCACCCCAGTAGTTAGATGTTGTGACTTGGACACCTCACCTCTCCAAGATACTTTAAAGGACTTATCTGATAGGTCAGACTCAAACCTTTGAAGTGTGGTTAAACTTAATTAACTTGTAGTTAAACTTACTATAGTTAAACTATGTTCACTTTAGGTTTTTAAATCAATTTCTATACTTCTCTATACTTCACCTCTATACTTCATTTTAATGGAAAATAGCAACTGAAAAAATATATAATCATAATCTATGTGTGATACAGTGTTAGAGACGTTTGGATCCATTTGCAGTATTTATTAGAGAATGGTCAGACAGGCAGAAATCAGACAACAGCATCAAGTATGTAACAGGATATCCAGAATCAGAGACGATACCAGGCGGTGGTTGAAGTCATAATGTAGATAAATGCTTGGAAATGTTAGAAGACTTCGCAATGTGAAAGAGTCCGGAGGCAGTTTATATAGAGGAGTGAAGTGAAAACACCTGTGCAGGTGATTAGACCTAGGTACGGGGCGCGACGCCAAGGTCTCTTAGGGTGGTTCTGATGAAACTCAGCGGTGAGTTCAGGATGCCCTGTGATCTCACTCAGGATCTCTCCTCTTGACTATACCCATCCCAGTAGATCAAGTACTGTAACTCCCTGCCTCGGCGTCTTGAGTCGAGAATCTCCCTTACTCGGTAAGCCTCCTTGCCGTCGATGATGATAGGAGGGGAACTTTATTTTGCGACCTCGTCCTGGTTCCTCTGTCCCCTCGGACCACCCATAGGTTTTAGCAAGGAAACATGAAAGGTAGGAGAAATGCGATAAGTGGATGGTAAGGCTAGACGATATGAAACAGGTTATTTGTCTGGGAATCTTAAAATTACCCATGTACCTAGGGCTTAGTTTATTGCTGGCAAACCGAAGACGAAGGTCCTTGGATGATAGCCACACCCACTGTCCACTGTGGACACTGTGGCAAAGGTAGCGGCTGAAGTAATCTGTCTGGTTTCTGATGGTAGGATTTGACTATGATGCAATTAGTGCTTTGATGCATGAAGGTGATCACATCGGCCTGGAGCATAGGCCACCAGAAACATTTTGGTGTGGTGGCGGTGATCCTGGGATATCCTGCACTGGGAGTATTATTCACCTATGGTAACACTCATGTCAAGGGCACAGTGGCACGTATGTGCATTCTCGGGCGGTGATTGCTCTCTCCTCTGTGCCGCTGAAATCTTTGTCATAATATCCCACTGTACCGGGGCTAGAATGAGTGTCACAGGAAGTACTGGATCAGATGTTTGGGAACTAGGAGAATTGTCAAACTAATGACACAGAGTGTCAGGCTTGCTGTTCTTGTAGCCTGTGCATTATGTGACCTTAAAATTAAATCTGGTAAAGAAGAGGGACCGCCTAGTCTGTCTGGGGTTCAGTCGTTTATTGGCCTTAATGTACTCCAAAATAACGGTGTTCTATCAGAACCACAAAGGTCAGGAAAGCACCCTCCAACCAATGGCGCCATTCTTTAAGGTGGCCTTCATGGTCAGGAGTTCTCTGTCTCCAACATCATAATTTCGTTCAGCTGGGGTAAGATTACGTGAATGGTAGGCACAGGGGAAAGGTTAAGCCGGACTTCCACAATGCTGTGACAGTATTGCCCTGATTCTTGTGTTGGAGGCGTCCACTTCCACAATGAATTCCCGTTCGGAATCTGGACGGTGTAGTGAATTTCAACTTGAGCTGTTTGAATGCGGCAATACTCTCAGATGACCAGTTTAAACGCTGTCCTCCCCATTAAAGTAGAGATGTGAGTGGTGCTGCTGTGATGCTGAAGTTTCAGAGTAAACATCTGTAGAAATTAGCTAAACCCAGGAAATTCTGTAATTCCTTTACATCGGAGGGTTGTGGCCAATTAATCACTGCTTGCCCCTTGCCATTGTACATGGCCACCCCCATGGCACTGATAATGTATTATATATATGCATTTCTGAATTTCGGCATATAGTTGGTTGTTAATAAGGCAATGAAGTCCTGCTCTTACATCTTGCACGTGGGTTTCGAAAGTCTTCAGAATAGATTAGAATATCATTGATGTAGACAATGAGATTCTTGTTTAGCATGTCTTGGATCACCTCATTCACAAACACCTGAAATACAGAGGGACTGTTGGCGAGCCTGAATTGCATCATGTGATATTCATAGTGCCAGTTAGTGGTTGAGAAGGTGGTTTTCCACTTGTCTCCCTCCCTGATCCAAATCAGATTATAAGCATTGCGAAGGTCCAACTTTGTGAAGTATCTTACGTTGCGGAGCTGTTGTAGGGCGGCTGGAACTAATGGCAATGGGTCACGAAACTTCACTGTGATCTTGTTAAGTCTGCGATAATCAATCCAGGGACATATCGATCCAGGGACATCCTATTTATTCACAAAGAAGAATCCTGCAGAAGCGGGGGAGGTTGATGGTCTAATGAATCTCTTTGAGAGTTGTTCCTCGATGTACGCTTTCATTGCATTAGATTCAGGTTTAGAGAGGGGGAAAATTCTTCCCTGTGTGGGAATGGCTCCTGGAATGAAGTCCATGATATTGACTCGAACCCACAACCTTAGCAGTCAACCTTTCTAACAACTAGGCCATTCCCTCACTGTGTGTGTCTGTGTGCAGCAGTTAAACTGAACACAATGTTTATATCTCCTTGTTTCATACGATGAGAGAGATGATTAACACTGAACTGTAGAAAATCACTCCAGTCTCCGCAGTTGTAAATGTAATTGGTGCTTAAAGTCTTCTGTTGCTTATAATAAACTGACATGTTGATATCACATAAGCAGTCTTTCAGAATGCACTGTACATAGATTCATATTGTATTTATTATTGAGTTTGGTGGTGCTTATGGGGTGCCATTTTGGGATGGTGAGTATAAGGCTGGGAGGGAAAAATCTAAGTATACCCACTACAAAAAAAAAAAAAAAAAACCAAGACTACACCACTTGGAGAGTCAAGTCAAGTCACCTTTATTTCTTACATTTACATTACATTTATTCATTTAGCAGACACTTTTATCCAAAGCGACTTACAGATGAAGACAGTGGAAGCAATCAAAAACAACAAAAAGAGCAATGATATATAAGTGCTATAACAAGTCTCAGTTAGGTTAACACAGTACACGTAGCATTTATATAGCCCTTTAAACAAAATACATTGCGTCAAAACAACTGAATTACATTCATTAGGAAAACAGTGTGTCAATAATGCAAAATGACAGTTAAAGGCAGTTCATCATTGAATTCAGTGATGTCATCTCCGTTCAGTTTAAATAGTGTCTGTCCATTTATTTGTAATCAAGTCAACGATATCGCTGTAGATGAAGTGACCCCAACTAAGCAAGCCAGAGGCGACAGCGGCAAGGAACCGAAACTCCATCGGTGACAGAATGGAGAAAAAAAACCTTGGGAGAAACCAGGCTCAGTTCGGGGGCCAGTTCTCCTCTGACCAGACGAAACCAGTAGTTCAATTCCAGGCTGCAGCAAAGTCAGATTGTGCAGAAGAATCATCTGTTACCTGTGGTCTTGTCCTGGTGGTCCTCTGAGACAAGGTCTTTACAGGGGATCTGTATCTGGGGCTCTAGTTGTCCTGGTCTCCACTGTCTTTCAGGGATGTAGAGGTCCTTTCTAGGTGCTGATCCACCATCTGGTCTGGATACGTACTGGATCCAGGCGACTGCAGTGACCCTCTGATCTGGACACAGACTGGATCTGGTGGCTACAGTGACCTCGGAACAAGAGAGAAAGAGACAAATATTAGCGTAGATGCCATTCTTATAATGATGTAGCGGACACATTGGGTGTTATGGGAAGTGTTCCCGGTTCCGGTTTACCTAATTAATGCAGCATAAAATTCCTTTAACGGATTTGGATTTTAAAAGCATATTAGTGTGTTATGTGTAAGCCAGGTTAAAGACTTGGGTCTGCAAGAGTGTGTCTGCCTCCCAAACAATGTTAGGTAGGTTATTCCAGAGTTTAGGCACCAAATAGGAAAAGCTAATTCATTCAGGGCTTTATAAGTAATAAGCAATATTTTAAAATCTATACGATGTTTGATAGGGAGCCAGTGCAGTGTGGACAGGACCGGGCTAATATGGTCATACTTCCTGGTTCTAGTAAGAACTCTTGCTGCTGCATTTTGGACTAGCTGTAGTTTGTTTACCAAGCGTGCAGAACAACCACCCAATAAAGCATTACAGTAGTCTAACCTTGAAGTCATAAATGCATGGATTAACATTTCTGCATTTGACATTGAGAGCATAGGCCGTAATTTAGATATATTTTTGAGATGGAAAAATGCAGTTTTACAAATGCTAGAAACGTGGCTTTCTAAGGAAAGATTGCGATCAAGTAGCACACCTAGGTTCCTAACTGATGACGAAGAATTGACAGAGCAACCATCAAGTCTTAGACAGTGTTCTAGGTTATTAAATGCAGAGTTTTTAAGTGAAGTGAAGTGACATTCAGCCAAGTATGGTGACCCATACTCAGAATTTGTGCTCTGCATTTAACCCATCCGAAATGCACACACACAGAGCAGTGAACACACACACACACACACACACTGTGAGCACACACCCGGAGCAGTGGGCAGCCATTTATGCTGCGGCGCCCGGGGAGCAGTTGGGGGTTCGATGCCTTGCTCAAGGGCACCTAAGTCATGGTATTGAAGGTGGAGAGAGAACTGTTCATGCACTATCCCCACCCACAATTCCGTCCAGCCCGTGACTAGAACTCACAACCCTTCGATTGGAAGTCCAACCCTCTAACCATTAGGCCACGACTTCCCAAGGTCCTATAATTAACACCTCTGTTTTATCAGAATTAGGCAATAATAAGAACTGATGGCGGTTATATAAGTATGATTTAAACCATGCTAATGCACTTACATTAATGCCAACAATGTGTTCAAGTCTACGCAAAAGAATGTTGTGGTCAATTGTGTTAAACGCAGCACGAAGATCCAATAAAACTAATAGAGAGATACAACCACAATCAGATGATAAGAGCAGATCATTTGTAACTCTAAGGAGAGCAGTCTCAGTACTATGATATGGTCTAAATCTTGATTGGAAGTCCTCACATATACCATTTTTCTCACCATAAGAGTCACCATAAACCACAAATGCAAGTGTGTGTCTGTCTGTCTATTGATCTATCAATCTATTTATGTGTGTGTGTGTGTGTGTGTGTGTGTGTGTGAATACTGTTACATTTGCATTTTACATTAATATGAAAAAAATGTAATGAATAAATAACACTTACATGTGATGTATAATAATTGACATTATTATTAACATTAATAAGTTATGTATATTAATCAATAAACAATACAGACATTAATGTATAAAACACTCAATTTACAAAAATTTATAAAAGTCATGTTAAAATATGAAATTGTATTT